>NC_046156.1:99058243-99358243 GCF_011064425.1 Rattus rattus
AGAAAAGGTTTATTCAGCTTACACTTCCACATTGCTGTTCATCACCAAAGGAAGTCAGGACCAGAACTCACACAGGGCAGGAAGATGATGCAGAGGCCATGGAGGGATGTTTCTTACTGGCTTGCTTCCCCTGGCTTGCTCAGCTTGCTCTCTTATAGAAGCCAAGACCACCAGTCCAGGGATGGCACCCACCCATCTCTCTCTCTGTGACTCTCACTGTGTGTCCTCCTTCTGAATCAGACAGCAGCTGCCACAAGGGTGGATCTGCCAGCCTCTGCCGGCCTCTCTTTATAGTACTCCGGCCACCATCTGGAAGGTGCTGATGTCCCCTTGATGGATGACACTCAGCTAAAATGGTTACATTCTGAATTAGAGCCAGGAAAGCGTCCCTCGAAGACTGTGAAGACGGAAAGAAAGAGCCTCTCTGGCTGTTCACCTCTCATATTGATTCTGCTCTCGTGTGGCCCTGAGAATATCTGTTCTGGCATCTGTCTTCATTGGACAGCTCTTGAGCGATGGCGCTGGGAGCTTGCTAGTGGTACTTGGGGGATGTCTCACTCCTAACTGCATCTACACCATCGCTGGATTGATTTCTGCAGATAAAGTAAAAGCACTCCTTGTCTTGCTACACACAGGCACTTCCTGATACCGTTCCATCAATCCTGGTTCTGCACCAGGAAAATATTAACTCTGAAGCCATTTCCACACATCGCCCCATGTCTTTCAGGAAGTTTGCTGTAGAATTGACCAAATATAGCATCAGTGTTCAGATACCATTTAGTAAGTACAAATGAACTGGGTTTGATCACACTCGGCATGTCTATTAAAAAAAGATTCAAATTTTAATCCATTAGCCCCGGAACACACTGTACAAGCACTAGGAAAATTGCAGTTGTCAACGTGTGAATTCAGACTCAGGGTAAGTTCATCTAAGGAAGTGAAATCTCAATTTAGATCTTTTTTTTCCCTTTAGTCCACTCTCCTGTGCCCACGTGTTTCTCCTAGAATGTGGGAGGACAAGTCACACAGTAAATGTATCTCACACAGAGGACTGGGCAGGGTTTACTCATCAGTTAAAAGGAAGTGAGGAGCTCAGCAAAATGGTTTGTACAGCTCTTTCACAGGTCAAAAGATGGCCAGACTACGTATGTGTGTGTGCACTTGTGTATGTGCATGCATATATGTATGTTCACATCTGTGTGAGTGTACATGAGCACATGTACACTTGTGTTTTTTTCTAAAACATTTTTACTTATATTTTTTGTGCACAGTGGTATTTTGCCTGCATGTATATCTATGCACCGTGTATGTCCCTGTTGCCCCTGGAGGACAGGGGAAGGTATTGGGCTCCCCAGAACTGAAGTTACAGATGGTTGTGAGCCATGCTGTTACTGTTCGAGCCACACTTCAGGACCTCTGAGAAAGGAGTGCTTTTAACCACTGGCCCATCTCTCCGGCCCCCACTTGTCTTTTCTTTAGTAAGGTTGGGATAAAGCTAAGGAAGAACCCTGCTACTGAGCTGCACCCCTACGTGTCTCTTGATAATGAGGGGAATTGGTAAAATTGTTTAATGGCAGCTTTCTATTGTACTTCCCAGAAAAGTCTACCTTCCTGTGGTGGCTGGAGCCCCAAGACCGAGCGCATCTCCTTACCACATCGGCAGCAGTGGACCAGCCAGCCATGACTTCCCAGGATGGGCAAGGTGAGAGAAGTGGGCTGAGGTCTCCCTGATGGCCAGGTAAAAGGAACGGAGGCCTTGCAAACCAGCAGCTGAAAGTAAGCTGTACTCCTGTTCAAACCCAGCAGGCTGTTCTCCATGTCAGAGCAGCAAGGGCTTCATTTCAGAGCACATCTGGTGTCCCACACCACTCTAGCAAAAGCAGCCATTTTCTTTAAATTGAAAGTCAAGGCCGTTTATTCTTCTCAAAACCTGTGCTGTCAGCTCTGCGTTCTGACTGGAAAGGTTTGCTTGTTTCGCACAATGGCAAAGCCACTTTATTCTTAAACAGGGTGTGAATCTCTCTTCCCCGAGCAAGCCTTGTGGTGAGCGATACATTTACATAAATCCTTGTCCCAAGAGGACATGTGTATCAGTTATGGAGATGGAATATATCTGGAGGAAACTTATTTGGAGGGAAAGAGATGCCAAAGTACTACCCCAGTCAGGACCTCGTGCCAAAATAAATCTTGTCACATGGCACCTTCATGGCATCTCTAAGTACTTCCATTGAGCACTTTAAGTTTTCATGTGGGAGGGCAGTTATCATTCCCTATGTCATGAGTTAGTAAATGTTTAAGTGCATATCACTGCTTTTCACATGAATATATATAATGTATACATGTATATGAATATATATACATATATATGTATATATATATACATATATATATGTATATATCCTGTGCTGCTCAATGGTGAGGGTGTGTCTTGTGAAGTGCATGCTTAGGTGAGCTAATGTGGTAGAGCATCACATAATCGAATTAATAAGTAGAATTGTTCGCTATGCTGCGGCTAGGGTGTGCCTGAGCACTGTACTGGCGGGGGACTGCACCGTGACTGTGATCCATCACTGAAACAACGTCTCTTTGTGGCCCATCATCACATCACAATGTGAGTGGAAACAGGCTTCAGGGTGAGGCCAGGGCAGGGTAACACCTGCCCTTACGTTAAGCACTTCAGGACTGTCAACCTATTTTGTCAATGTAGCAACAGCAAATTCACTTATTACTTTAAAAAATGTCTTCAGGTCTATGGAATTTGAAGTGTCGGTAACTGTGTAACAGTCCCCTACTTTGGATTAAAAGTACAATTCTCAAGGCAGGGCATCCTTAGCCGTTATTTCACCTGGGTTGCTGTTCAATTCTGAAATGATCGAAATGATTGCCAGTACCCCAGAAATAAATCATTCCGAGAATCATAGACTTTTACATTGATTTCCCCATTTATAAGTAACCTGTCTCTTTATCAACTAACCCCTCTTCCTTATCAATCACCCAGGGTCACATTTAGTTCATTAATGGAAGGAAGCTACCGTCCTGACACTTCACAGATGCTTATGACACATAAATTCCAATGGACTTCAGGGAGAATGGGTACCAAACCATTTTCTCGGGCATCAGAGGAAGCCACATGAAAGCTGAGTCTGGAAGCATACTCAGCAGTTTTATGATTACAAATCTGTCCACTATAAATTTTTTAAAGAAAACGTGTAATTAAAAGTGTAGAGATCCACACTGCGCTTCTCTGTAAAGCATCGGTTTGGTTATTAAATGGCTATAAATTAGCCATTAGAGTATATTCTTCCAAACGGATTAACCTTTTCAATTATCATTTCATCTGCTTTCTATATTTAAAAAAAATCAAAGAAATTCAAGATATAGGAGAGACAAGGCAGTAGAGGATCTGAAATTGATTTGGTGGCTTTGGAGTTGACATAATCTTGGCCTGATGCAGTTCATTTTGAAAAGCTGCCTTAAATTTCCCCTGGTTTTGAACTTTTTTTTTTTCTTACCACTTTCATCTAGCAAGAAATCATCCTGGTAACGGAACTTCTCTGGTCCACATGCAATAAAAATGTCATCGTCACCAAAAAAGTCCTGAAGGCACATCACCTACAAGAGAAAAGCATAGCACTCAGCCAGGGGTCCACACAACAGCGATCACAGCACCACCTCCCCCCTGCATAGACCTCTGCGTAGAGCCATTTCCCTCTAATGGAGTCAACAGGGGGATTTCAAAGTCTTGGCTGTGCATCTGTTATCAGTAAGGAACGAGTTAGTCTCAGGTCTGCAGGAAGGCGGAGAAGGCGACTGGGCGGGTAACTGTCACATTTATGACTGGAAACATCAACAGGCTATGAGGTAAGAGCTCTTTGTTTCCATAACACTGGAGAGTCTGCTACTCAGACCCCAGGGCCCTCTAGCTTCTGAATGTAAGTTCCAAAAGCAAGGAGAGCTGGTGCGCGCACGGTTTTAAGTACAGATGTGCTCTTGTTGGTAATGGACAGCATCGTTTGTTCACAACAACCACTGAGAAAAACAATTTATTATAATAGCTTGTAGGCCCATTCCGTCTCTAATTGAAATAAACTGAAACCCCTTATAAGAGGAAGTGTTGGAAAAGAAGGTTTTGGTGAGGTTTGGCTATGAACACTACAGAAACTCTATGTCCTTCTGTCTTGCTGTGTCAAGCACTAAACCTCCCAGCACCCCACCCCCTTCAGTACTAGGGATCAAGTGCAAGGCTTTGTACATTTTAGACTGACACTCAGCCACTGAGGTATGTGTCCACCCTTTGTTTTCTTAACCCAGACTTTTACTATATAGCTCAAGCTAGCCTTGAACAGCCCATCCTCCTGCCTCAGCCTCCCCAGTGTTGAGATTATAGGCTGGGCCATCATGACATTCCACCCTGCAACTTCACATTGCGGGATTTTAAACAAGACATGGTTTCGTGGGTCTTCTAAGGGTGGGGAGGCTGAGTATGGAGGACCCCAGTTTGACTTCCAGCCTGAACACCACAGTGACATTCTATCTCAAAAACAAATACAATGACTTGACGAGGCGTATTGGCAAATAGAACGGTAAGGTAAATGTCACTTTGCAGCGAGCTGTGGTTAGCATGACTCATTTTCAAGCTTGAAGATGTTCCTACAGTGTTTCGTTCATGGCTGATGATGGATGCTGCTGAATTCTATCCATTCCCAATTTCCTTTCACCATGTGGGTGAATCACAAGGTGGCTCTAGGTCGTTTCTCTAGAGCTGTGAAACACTGAACAAAAACAACTTGGAGGAAACCGGCTTTATTTGTCCTGCAGCGTGTAGTTCATCCTTAAGAGAAAGCAAGGCAGGAGCTTGGAGGCAGGAAGTAAAACAGAGACTATGGAAGAATACTGCTTACGTGCTTGCCCCAAGGCTCACGCTACCTTTCTATAGAGCCCAGACCCACCTAAGGATGGCACTTCCTGCAGTGGGCTGGGTCTGATTATATCCATTATCAATCAAGAAAGTGCCTCATTGCCATCTCATAGGCCAAGCTGACGGAGGCAATTCTTCAACCGAGGGTCCCTCTTACTAGGTGTTTCCAGTTGGCAACAAAACCCATCAGGGCAGAGCTGACTAAAATAGCCTTTCGAATGGCATTTTCCTCCAGGTGTTTCGGCACCAAAGAAAGACACGTGTGGAGACTGAGATGCTGATGCCCCTCGGTCATTGTTAGTGTCTCCCTCAGCTGCATTTCGGCTATGGGTGCCTCTGGGGTTTCGCATCTTTGTCTGTCTTTGGTAGCATTGCTGTGTCTATCATGTACGCTGTGAGTTGGGAGACTATAGCATTCTTTGCTGCCCCAGGTGCTACGGCATGTACTGAGGGTCTCTCAGGATGCCTCATTTCCAAATAATGGCTTGGCAGAATTTTTTAGGGGAAATTTCACCAAGGGTTTGATGATCAGCATTAAATATGAATCAGATGTATCCATGCCTGTAAGGGATTTTTTTCCCTGCCATTTAAATCTTGAGAGCATGGGTGGCAGAACTTGGCTCCATATACCTCCTCTTTCTCTCTCATTCCAAGGCCGACCTCACTTACCTTGACATTCCGACTTTCTCTGTGGGCATTGGTATCTAGTCAACCATTAATGAGGCATATACCTTTAATATACACACTTTTTAAAATGAGTGCATGGTCGCACAAATATGCAAAATGAGTAAGGCATGGGCTCTCACTCAGGCAAAAACAGAACACCAGCCCCCGAGTGCAGCCTGTGCTTCAAGAGGGGGTGGATAGAGCCTGTGCAATCGAGGTCCTATGTCCAGTGCCATATGGGCCTATCCAGTCTAACAGCTTCAAAGCCTCATTCTGAACTCTGAGTATTCTTGATGTGTTGAAGTGTACTCAAGCCCAAAGAGAAGAGAGGGGATACCAACATTCCTCAACCTGCATTCAGAACCATTTCTTCCACGGCAACATACATACAGTGTTCCTTCTCACAGCCCTTTTGGGATGTGTGTGGAGAGCCACAGGTAAAAGATCCCAGAAACCAGCCTCTTGGCATACACTGACAATGACAGTGCCTGAGAGACTAAGGCAAGAAGATTGTGAGTTTGAGACCAGCCTGGGCTGCACAGTGGGATGCAGTCTAGAAACAACACGAACCAACTAAAATGTAGAACTCGAGGAACGCACAGGGAAGGGCTACCACTCACTTACTCCCCAGAAACTCATGTTTCCCTAGCAAAATATAGGTACAGTTTATTTGCCAAACCTGTTAGGATGGGCCTACAGTGCATCAGGTTCCAAGCCAAATACTATATATTTTTTTCAAATCTCTGGTTGGGGGCTGAGACATATAGTTGTCTATAAAGTTCTTGATACACAAGCACAAGGACCCAAGTTTAAAGAACAGTTACAGTAGAACACTTATAATCCCAGTGTTGGGGAAGCAGAGGTATGTAGAGCCTAAGTGATAAGCTTAAAAACAAGGTAGAGGGTGCCCAAGGAGAAACGGTACCCAGGGTCATTCTCTGTACATGTATCTGTATACTTACAGATATGCACAAAATGTGCTCATATGCACATACGCAAAATATAGATCAAAAATGTTGTTTTCTAAAGGAGCTACGTCTTCCTTTCCTCATACTCTACCGTTTCCATTACAGGATATCAGGTGACTACTCAGCCAACTGAGTGTGCATGTTCTTGCTGAGTGGGTAGAAAACCAGCGGGACTACAACATGTTCTAAGTAGGGAGTAGCCAATGGGCTTCTACCATTCTGATGATGACTGTTCACCACGCTTTCAGCTCAAAGAACACAGCAGACAACAAATGATCCATCTTGGACAGTTTAAGCACAATCCTGTTAGCAAGTGAGAGCTGAAACGTGACGAACTTTTGATGTTCCTTCCAACACTAGGATTCCAAGAATATGAAAGGAACAGAGTGGTTGCTAAAGAAGTTGTCTGTCATCGCTCAGCAGAGAAGACACGGGAAAGAGTCATTCCGGTGTCAAGTAACATGTACTCATTTAATACTGCTCAAGCTTCGGTGGACGGAATCAATGGGAGTGCTGAACTGCCGGACGTTCTAGGGGTTTCTACTGTGCATCGTTTTGCTTCTTTCCTGCTTAAAACATCCCACTGGAAAAAGGCAGTAAACTCTGGAGATGAAATTAAAAAACAACAAAGCCATTCCTTGTGAGAAACTCCACCCTCTTACCTATAGTCACACTCTGGCTACAGGTTGATTTCCTGCAACGTCTCCCATGTCAGGCAGCCCCAGCCGTCTTCCTCATAGCTGCCATCATCATCCTGTCTGCCCAGAGCCTGTCCTCCCCCAGGGACCTTGGCATTTAGCTCTTGTAAAAGTCTGAAACCCTACCCCCTTCTCAGCACTTCATCCTGTTTAATTTTCTTGGTCATCCATTCTCTACTAAAATTTTGAATTCTCTTTGCACAGCTCTGAAACTACCACTGGCTTATGGTCATCAACTTAAGGTTTGCCCTTCGCAGCTGGTATTCCAGATGCCCTCACATCTGTCTCCAGACTAACGGCCATGTCTCCAGTTTTGACCCAGTGTCTAATGAGTAATAAACACTCATGGCTGGACAGAACTTATACTCTAAAATAAAAGTTCCCACTGGTTTTCATTCCCTGACAAAGGGCTTAACCTTTCCTATTTGTTTTCTATAAAAAAAAAAACAAAACAACCCTATTATGATCCATTCTCACCTAGACTTGGTCTAAGCCCTTCCTGTGGACCAAGGCTCAGTTGAAGGTTCGAGCCCTACCTTCCCCAACCCCTCCAACCTAAAGGCACACACCCTTGTTCTGAAGCTGTTGGCGTCACTTAATACGTGTTTACCGACCTCCTATTTATAGCCCGGAGGATATGCATCTGTGTTTTTTCTCTCTTCTTTTCCCCTCTAGACTAATGATCCCTACAACTCCCAACACAGTGTTTGTAGTGAATCAGTAACTTGCCCAAAGTCACCCACACAATTTTCCAGTGGTTTTGTCAAAGGTCTGAGGGGAGCTGTCTGGGGTTTTTCTGCCATCTCTCGGCTGTCCAGAAATGAGGCAGAGCAGTATCTCCTGGCGATGCCTTCTCCCACCCTATGCCCGAGCCTGCTCTGGAACATTCCCAAGAGCATAGTAACCGCCTGGTTTAGGTGTCAACCCAGCCCTGCCACTCAGCTGGGAACCTCTTTGTACCTCAGTTTATCGCATCAATCAATCATTTTAAGGTCTGATGTCTTATGACCGTGAATAGGAACCAAATATGACCGTGAATATGAACCTCCTCCATACACTTCAGCTATTTTGAGCCAAAAATGTTGCCTTTATTGTCAAAATAAGCATGAATCAAATATAAACCTACATCAAATGAATTAATTTTTAAAGCAGAACCCAACAAGGTTATATACTCCTAGTTAACCACACCTGCAGGCTTCTTGTCTGAGTAGATCTGAGCAAGATGTGACAAGCGAATGTTCCTTACTGCTAATGGAACAAGAAGTTTTGTTTTGTTTGTGTGCTGTTTTATTTTTGTCTTGAAATAGGATCTCACTATGTAGACCAGGCTGGCCTCCAACTCCACTTGCCTCTGTATCCCCCATACTGGATTTTTTTTTAAAAAAAAAAGATTACTATTTTGATGAAAAACGTACTTTAGATTTGAGTCAAGTAATTGGTGCAGAGCTTACAGAAGCTACAAACACAAATGTGGGACGTGGACCCTGGCTCTGGCTTCCTTTTGGTTTCCCTGGTTTGAACCTTTGAAGACTCATTTGCACCTCTGTTCTCATCTGGGACTAAAATAAGAGTCCGTGAACCATTGTTGCAGAAGCTCAGGGGTGCTAGTGTCACTAACCCTTAGATTTGTGGGATTCACAGGTTTCTATCTTTTGAGGAAAGCACCCCATTGGCATGCCCACATTAAAAACAAGATTCTATGTGCCCCACATGCAGGCAGAGAGGATGAGATCTGTTTCAGGCACACTGCTTAAGTTCTGACCATGGGAATTTGGTTCTTATCTGGTGTTTCAGTTATTCTGTGGAAATTTAACTCCAAAGGAAGTCCCATGTTCATGCTGAGATTTTCTCTTGGATGGTGCTCAGGACAGTATGGAAGCTAGCACACCTCAAAACGCACAGGTGCTTATGACTTTCAAATGTGCTAAGAGGAAAAGAAAAGAAGCCACGGGGTGTGCTGATGAGAGCTAGGGACCAGGGACCAGGATATCCCATTTCCTGTTTAGTTGTTGTTACTTGGTACAGCTACAGTCATCTGGGAAGATGAAGTTCAGTTAAGGAAACGCCCTCATCCGATTGGCTGTCTGACGGTAGGTAAGTCTGTGCCGCACTTTCTCGATTGATAATTGATATGGGAGGGTTCGGCACCCTGTAGTTATGGCTCCCAGGTGGCCCAGGCTGTATACGAGAGCTGGCTGAGCAAGCCAGGAGGCCAAGCCAGTTGAACGGCTTTCAGCCATAGTCTTTGCTTCAGTTCTACCTTCAGCTTCCCTCGATGACAGACTACGATCTGTAAGATTAAATAAGCTCTTTGCTCTCCAAAATGGCTTTGGCCAGTGTTTCACCATAGCAACAGAAAGCAAATCTAAGTTCTAAGCTCACTTGCTGTAAGAAATTTGGAGGCGTTAATTAAATTGTCTTATCAGTTTCTGCATTGCTTTTAATACACTGTACCTGATAATTAAGAGTGTGTGTGTGTGTGTGTGGTGTGTGCGCATTTTGTGTGTGTGTGTGTGTGCGCATTTTGTGTGTGTATGTGTGTGTGTGTGTGTGTGTGTGTGCACGCTCGCGTGAGCACGGATACTGTAGCATCGAGAGCCGTTGCCTTTGCTTCTGTTTGGGACAGTGCTGTGGCCCACTGTCTCCTCCATGTTAGGCAAGCACTCATCTTCACAGTCAATCTTCCCCCCAGACTGACAGCTGCTCGATGGCTGCTACAGCTTGAACTGAAATTGCCTCTGTCCTAGTTCTGGTCACTATCACTGTGATGAAACGCCATGACCAAAAGCAACTTGGGGGCTTGGTATCTCATTCACAGTTCCGTATGACAGCTCATCATCAAAAACAGTGAGGGCAGGAACTCAGGGCAGGAGCTGAGGCAGAGGCATGGAGGGAGCTGCTAACTGGCTTGCTTCCCGGTGGTTCGCTCAGCCTGCTTTTCATAGAACCCAGGGCCACCGGCTCAGGGACGCCACCATTACAGTGGACTGTGCCTTCCCACATCAATCACCAAGTAAGAAAATGCCCTACAGGTTTGCCTGGGGTTCCCTCTTCTCCAACTACTTATGTGAGGTTGACATACAACTGGCCAGCACAGCCTCCCGGCATGGTGTATTGGGAGTGAGTACAGATGCCAGCAGACACCCGCCTGGTGGCAGGCCCTTAGGTTACTCAGGGCGTGGTGCGACCTCAGCTCCTCCCATCTCTCTGGCTTCCTAGCCACAGCTGTGCTTTCCCATGGTCCCACCAGGGCTGACACACAGCTTCAAAGACCCCAAAGCAACCACCTATGTCCTGAATCCTCCCCAAGCTGTGAACCCAGATCAACGTTTTCTCTATAGGGGTTGATTGTGTTAGCCACACTGTTGAGAGCACTAAATTACACTGCGGTCCTATAAACCCCAATGTGTAGATAAAGAAGACAGAATAGGAAGACAAATTCAAGAAGGAATTTGAATCCAGGTCAGTCGGAATTCAAATGCAGGCTCTTAACTGCCAATCTACAGCAAAATAAGTCCTTTTAAACCCACAGAAACCCGCACCCTGGCATGTACGTCTCAGACATTTCAGTTGATCGAACAGTTTCTGTAAGTAGCTATCACATATACTTTACATTAGCAGTAAAAGCAAGCGTCTAATAAGAACACTTTCTTTTTCTTTAAAATAATTTGAATTGTTTCTTTGGCTGGAGGAGAGCACGTTTCTTTTTCTAGCTATGAATTCACGCCTTTTCCACTGGCGTTATGGCAGCACATTTGTCTCAGGGGACAGATGTGTACCGAGGAAACAAAACCATGCAGACAAACATGGACTTCTCGGCTCTGCTTCCGGTCTGAGTCGCTCTGCAAGGGCAAAGATTGAAACAAAGGCAGTAAAGGCATCTGCTGGTTCCACATTTCTAAATCGGGACCACGGAACCCATTGCCCCTCACCGGAGTGTGGTCTCCATGGCAACAAAGACAGCAGGAAGCTGGCCTAGATTCTTATCAGGGGGCCTTAGCAAGGATATTTTCTTTACAAGAGCGCCCTCTGCAGACCAAATGGAGGATAGTCCTCAGACATCACTGGAAGCTGAGGAGGATCCTTCAATTCCTTAGAGATCATTGTAAAAAATAAACATAAACCAGCATAAAAATGGAAGCCAAGAAATTCAGTCCATTTACTGAACTCGTTGATTATGGTAAAATCCTTTAATTTTCTTCTCAAATATTTATGGGCAATTTTCACCTTTGCTGGTACAGTAGACATAGAAGTTTTATTGCTCATGTTTTAAAGATCTGTTTACATTTTGTTGGTGTGCATGTGTGTCTGTGGAGCTGGAGTTCGACGCAGTTGCCTGACATGGGCGCTGGGAATTGAACTCTAGTCCCCTGCAGGTACAGTTAACTGCTGAGCCATCTCTCCAGACCCTGTCGCTCGCATCCACTTCTATTTAGGGAAGAGAAATACTGTTTTGTAAAGTTAAAAAGTGTTCCCTCTTTGTGACTTAAGAGGCCGTATCAAAGGGAACCATAATTCACGTTGTGGCCATTACAAACATCTTTCAAGTAAAATGTGGCACATGCAGGCTCCTCGTTCTTTAAAACAAAACAGATAGGGTATCTATCGCTCTCTGTTTCGTCCCACGCTTAGCCTCTATTCTGTGTTAACACTCGGTGTTCTTGTACAATATGGTGTTGTAAATTAGCTATTATGAACTTTTCTCTTTATAATCGGTTATGCAATGTGTCTACAATTCATTATGTACTCACACAAAAGCTTTATAAAGTGCTATTTTCATAAAATACACCATCATTGCGTTTTTATCTTCTCATTTCTTTGATGATAACCTTGTGCAAATGGTAACACATTTTATAATAATTCTTCCTAACAAAACTTTCAACTTAAAAAATTACAATTTTTCATTCCTGGGCTTGGGAGGATGGCATAGTTGGTCGAGAGCTTGCTATAAAACAGGAGGTCCTGAAGAAATCCTTAGGACTGGTGTATAGTAAGGTCAGCATAGCCTCACGCTCCCGGAGTCCCAGCGCTGGGGAGGCAGAGGCAGATCTCTGAAGCTCTGTCCAGTCTGTCCAGCCCATTCAGTGAGCTTCAGGTTCAACAAAAGATCTTGCCTCAAAAAATAAGGTAGACAGTGATTCAGGTGTGTGTGTGTGTGTGTGTGTGTGTGTGTGTGTGTGTGTGTGTGTGTGGTGTGTGGTAGTATGGTGTGTGGTGTGTATGTGGTGTGTGTGTTTATGTGTGTGTGTGTGATGTGTGTGTGTGTGTGTGTGTGGTATGTGTGTATGTGGTGTATGTGGTGTGGAGTGTATATGGTGTGTGTTTATGTGTTGTGGTGTGTGGTGTGTGTAGTATGTATGTGGAATGTGTGTTTATGTGTGTGTGTTGTGTGTGTGTGTGTGTGATGTGTGTATATGTGATGTGTGTGGTGTGTGGTGTGGTATGTGTGGTATGTGTAGTGTGTGTTTATGTGTGTGTGGTGTGTGTGTGTGTGTGTGTGTGAGGTTGTGTATGTGCTGTGTGTTTATGTGGGTGTGAGTGGTATGTGTAGTGTGTGTTGTGTGTAGTATGTGTGTGGTTTGTGTAGTGTGGTGTGGTGTGTTGTGGTGTGCGATGTGTGTTTGTGTATGTGTGTATGCGTGTGTTGTGGTGTGTTGTGTGTAGTGTGTCTGTGTTGTGTGTATGTGTGTGTTGTGTGTGTATGGTGTGGTGTGTATGTTGTGTTGTATGTTGTGTGTATGTGTGGTCTGTGTGTGTTGTGTGTTGTGTGTGGTGTGGTATATGGTTTGTATGTGTGTTATGGTGTGTGTATGTGTGTGTGTGTGGTGTGTGTGTGTATGTGTGTGTGTGTATGTGGTGTGTGTGGTGTGGTGTGTGGTGTGTGTGTGTGTGTGTGGTGTATGGTGTGTGTGGTGTGGTATGTGTGGTGTGTGTGGTGTGTATTTATGTGTGTGTGTATGGTGTATGTGTGTGTGTGTGTGAGAGAGAGAGAGGTATGTGTGAGAGAGAGGTGTATGTGTGCTGTGTGTTTATGTAGGTGTGAGTGGTATGTGTAGTGTGTAGTATGTGTGTGGTGTGTATAGTGTGGTGTGATGTGTTGTGTGTAGTGTGTCTGTGTTGTATGTGTGAGGTGTGTGTGTTGTGTGTATTGTGTGTGTATGGTGTGGTATGTATGGTGTGTTGTATGGTGTGTGTATGTGTGGTCTGTGTGTGTTGTGTGTTGTGTGTGGTGTGGTATATGGTTTGTATGTGTGTGAATGGTATGTGTGTGTGGTATGTAGTGTGTGCGGTGTGTGTGTGTGGCGTCTGTGTGTGTATGGTGTAGTGTGGTGTGTGTGGTGTGATGTGTGTGTGCGTATGTATATGTGTGTATGTGGTGTCTGTGGTGTGTGTGGTGTGCACTGTGTGTGTATATGGCATGTGTGTGTGATGTGTGGTATGTGTAGTATGGTGTGGTGTGTGTGTGTGTGTGTGTATGTGTGTGGTGTGGAGTGTGTGGTATGATGTGATGTGTGTGTGGTATGTTGGTGTGTAGTGTGTGTGGTGTGTGTTATATTTGATTGTGTATGTGCTTGTGTGTTTCAGTGCAGCACTATGCTCTATCACTCTCTGCCTCGCTCACTTAATCCTGTCTCTCACTGAACCTGCGTGGTGGCCAGCCAGCCTGTGCAGCCCTCCTATCGCTACCTGCCATAGCAGGAGGGTTACAGGCATTCGTGGGGCCCTGCCAGCCCTGTGCATGACTGCTGACATTCCTAACACAAGTCCTCATGCTCAAAAAGTAGTTCTTACCCACTTGGCCATCTCCCCTCGTCATTCTTTTTTCAACATGGCAATTTCAAGAGGGAAAAAAAGATTGTAGGATTAAAAGTATCTTCAATCATTCACCGAGTGTGTACTGTGCTCACCTTCCTGCAGACATCAGACAGAGCTGGTCACATCCAGTCTTCCAACCTGCACAGCCTTAAAGCAAAAATCAGTCTTTTACAGACTTTGTCCAAAGACAAGCAGGTGCCAAATGACTGGTCCTTTACTATTTAATTCTGTTTAATTTTAAAAATAACTGATGGTACCATTTACAATGATTTGATTTATTTTCTTAATTTTCTGACCTTGCAGTAGTGTGAAGGCATTACATAACCAGGTAGAAATGACCTTGGCCTACACTGACTGCATGCAAGATTATGGCAGAGACCCATTGGACCACTGATTATAACTTTGAATAGATTATTCATTAAGTTACATGGGGTGCTGAACATTTTATGATAGCATAGGTTTTGTGTTTGTTAAATGACTTTTCTCAAAGGTAGGGCAGTGTAAGTGTTCTGAGCACAGATGTGCCAGGCTAAGCAGTGTATGAGGTCTGTTAGTATATGTAGTATACTACATATGCAATACTAGGGGCTTAAAAGTTCCCAGGCTGTCATCCTACCACGATTCAATGGGAGTCCACACTGACATTTCTCCTTTTCACGTGTCTTTCTTGGTCCATGTGGGTTATCGTAACAAAGTATCATTGACAAGGTAGCTTAGAAATAACAGAAATTTATTTCTCACAGTTCTAGAGTTTTTGAAGCTTTTAAGGCCCAGGTACAAGCTGATTCAGGGTCCGATTTCCGTATAGACTGTTTCTCTTCACATTAGCCTCACCTGATGGAAGGTCCTAGCACCCAACCATGAGCGCCCTCAAAGGTCTTCATTCTGTAACCATTACCTCAGTTGGGAGGGGGTCAGGATTCCAGTTTTTGAGTTCCCTAGGCTAAAGCACTGTGCAAAGTGACCTCCAGCAACAAGCACTGGGCTCTGACGCTACTACGGGCTTCATCCTGGGAGGCTATTCGACACCTTTCCTCATGTATTAAATTCAAATTTTAAATTTTGTTCTTGTGTATGTGTGCCTCTGTGTGCATCCACAGGTTTCATAGGACAGCTTTGGGAACTGGTTCTCCCTTTTCACTATCCAGGGATAGAACTCGGAGCACAATGCTTGAACGGCAGGAGCTTTTACCAGTGGAGGCATCATGCCTGCCCTATCTTCTTTCTTTTTCTTTTTTTTCTATTCTTTTTTTTTTCTCGGAGCTGGGGACTGAACCCAGGGCCTTGTGCTTGCTAGGCAAGCGCTCTACCACTGAGCCAAATCCCCAACCCCCCTATCTTCTTATATTTTAGTGCAACTACCGGTCATATTCTTAGGGGATGTGATAAGACAATGCCTGGTTTTGTCTTGTTAAATGGCTTTCAGAGCACCCAAAGTATGGCCGTATTTACTGTAATGATGCTGGCATCAGTAGGGGACAATGGATAGGTATCTGTATTGGGCATCATTCTGGGTTATTTGGATCTATTGTTTAAGACGAGCACCATCTGCCCTGGAATAGCTAGGAATGAAAGCAATGGGAACTAGGGGTCTCTTCCAAACCTTCCAGTCTTTGACCAGAGTCAAAGACTGTTCCCATGTTTGGTTTCTCCTACTCCTCTAGTGCTGTCTGCCACATTGTTAGACACTTAAATACTGTGCCACTAGACATGATTTGGTGGAGGAATTAACTTATAGGCCAGTGGGGTGGTTTGAATATATGTGGCCCATGGGAAGTGGCACTATTACGAGATGTGGCCTTTTTTAGAATGGGCGTGGCCTTGTTGGAGGAAACGTGCCACTGTGTAGGCTGTCACTGAGGACTCCAGTGCTCAAGCTCTGTCCAGTGTGGAAGAGTAGTCTCCTCCTGGCTATCTTCCGATCAAGATGTAGAACTCTCAGCTCGTCCAGCATCAAGTCTGCCTGCAAGAGGCCGTTTTCCACCGCGATGATAATAGACTGAATCTCTGAACTGTAAGCCAGCCCCAATTAAATGTTGTCTTTATAAGAGTTGCCTTGGTCAAGGTGTCTCTTCACAGCAATGAACATCCTAACTAAGACAACCAGGAAGGTAGAAACGATTTTACAGTAATCTTTTTGAAAGCTGGTATAATCAATCTTTGATCTGAACTCAAAAGCAAACTCCTATCAGTTATGTAGGGCTGGTGTTCAAAAATGGTAGCCACACCCAGGAATTGTTCAATCAGATATTTGAATATTTGAACAGTCTGATTGGATTCAGATTATCCAGTCAGGGCTAGGACAGAATTAAATCTTTAATCCCACACTGAGAACATCTCTCAAATGATTCATGAACACAGGTAGCAGGGATAGTGGCCTGGCTTCAAATGAGGCAGTTGTCTCTTTAAAGTTATGCAAACCCATATGCAAAGATTTTTCTGGCCTGGATTCCATCCAAGCGGTGTTTGATCTGTAGTTCAAAAATAGTTCCATCTTAGAAGAGATTTTTTTTCAAACGTTTCTTCTTTTATAAATGCTTGTTTTATGATCCTGTGGGTGTGAGGTTGTCACCTGTAAAAGGCAAGGTGAGGACAAAGAACCGATGTTCTGAAATAACCCGAACAAGCTTAGAAGGAGCTCAAAGATTCCATTACTCACATAGGCTCAGAGCCAAATGGACTGACAGCCCAGAAAAGGAGTCACCCGTTAGCTATTATAACCTGCTCATTGGAGGTCTTGTCAATGCCAGTGAAGACACACAGGTCAGGTGTCAAGCCCAGAGAACAAAACACAACCACAGAATCCGTGTGTGGCAATGTCCTCAAGTAGAGGTATCAGAGAGTTAAATTTCTTTTTAAATGTGTTCTGTCTCTCTACTGTAATTGCTGACACGGGATCTTGCCCAGAATGCTGCCCAGGCTGGCTTGAAATTTATGATCGGCTCTGTCTACCTCAGCGTCAATTGCCAGGTTTGCAGTGACCACATTGCTCTGTGATGGTAACTTTCCCCGTCTCACTGCCTCCATTTTAACTTTTTGTTACCTTCCTTCTAGGGCCTTGGGCTTGCTAGGCAAGTGTTTTATATTTTTTTTATCTTGAGACACCATTTACTAAGTAGTCCTGGTTGGCAATGATCTCACTCTGTAGCCAAAGCAGGCCTCACATTCATGAGCCTCCTGTACAGTTGATAATATTTCAGCCAGCAAATGTCCTTAGGTAAAAATCAGATTCTTATGAAGCTCTGCAAGAAACTATCATTAAAAGTATTGATATATATGTGAAGGATAAAAACATAATCACTTTTTCTTGTGTGTGTTTGTGCACTGGTTTATTGTCCAAGGTCTCATACAATAACATCCCCCAAACCACAGGTTTGTGTTCCTGCCAGGAATATTTATAAATGTTGCTTGACATTAAAGCATAGAGCTGGTTGCTTTAAATATGTCTCCCTATATATATGTATTTCCAACTTTCTTCTCTGCATATATAGCCTGACACTAAAAGAGATATTTTTATACAATTCAAATTAGTTTTCTCAAATGATGAATTCCAAGTGACAATTATTCCATAGAGCTGATAATTCCAGAATGATGGTTAGCAACACCACCATCACCATCACCATCACCATCACCACCAGCACCGTCAGCACCAGCTTCACAGTCCCATGACCAACAACACTCCCAGAAGCCCTGCTGCCATCACCACCACCATCACCACCATCTCTGTCATCACCACCATTTCCATCCTCACTGCTATCATAGCCACTACCACCACCACCACAATCAAAGCAACCGTCACCACTGCCATCACTGCCACCACTGTCATAGCTATCACCATCACCACATTGCTACACACCATCGCCATTATAATCATCATCATCACTACCATCATAGCAGCCACTGCCACCACCATTACCATCACTACCCTAACATCATAGTCACTGCTTATATCACCAGTGACACTACCATAGTCTCCCCCATCATCCCTACCACCACCACCTCTCCTATCACCTGAGCATGCCATAACCCCCTCTTATGATTTGATAACCACCATGTCTGCTATTAGCCCGACTGCCACCATCGGTCACTACCTCTCTCCCCCTGTCATTACCATAATGGTCATTGTTACTTACAGTGAGCCACCTCATAAACTTTTGAAGTATAGCATGTGTTTGCTCAATGCTCTGAGAGCACAGTCTTTTGCCTCTTGTGTATTCTATGTGGCTAGTGTTCTGCTCGCTGGGCACTACTTAGTTTCTAATTGGTATAATCATCCAGTAGGAATTAGTACAAAGTGAAGATAAAATGATATTAGAAATAAATTATATGTTTTTAACCCATGCTCATATGTAGCTGGCATATATATATATATATATATATGTATATATGTGAAAATATTATTGAAAGATTCTACTAAAAGATATCTGAGAGTCAATCAAGCTACAAATGGAAACACTCTCGAACTATTGGAGTAATAGTGCTATTTTGCAAGATTGCGTTTGCATCTAAGAAGGGCTGATGAAAAGGTGAGAAAAAGATGCCAACAATAAGAGTTTTAAAGAGCATGAGTAGCTTGGAATTGGGTTGGCGTAAAGACATTATGATTTCATGGTAATGCTGATCTAGAATGTAGTTATGAACACAGGCTTGGAGCTATCCTTTCTCAGTGACCTCCAAACATGGTAGATGTGAGGAGATGGCTCAGTCAGTAAAGTGCTGGCTGCACATGCATGAGGACCCGTATCTGCTCCCTAGAACCCACGTGCTGGGCGCAGTGACAAGCACTTGTAATCCCAGTGCCAGGGGAATAAGGACAGGCTGATCCTAGGACTCACTGGGTGTAGGTCGATGTCATTACGCAGGTGAAGGCAGGTACAGGATAGAACGAGGTCTGTCATTGGACAAGAAGGAAGGATGGGTGGGAGGAAAGTTTCAGAGGAGGAGGAGACAGGAGCGAGAAGGAAGAGCAGCAGGAGAAGCAACATGGGAGCAGATATGAATGATCCTCACGATGATCCTTACATAGATACATACAGGCTGTTATGACTGTTCTTAAGGGATGGATGTGTACAGGATTTTGTGTGTCTAGATGAGCAAGCTATATCTTACTGAGGTGGGCAATTATATCTTATTAATTGGATCAGAGGTTATTGTGTTGTGTGTTCTTTCATATGTGTGTGTGTGTGTGTGTGTGTGTGTGTGTGTGTGTGTGTGTGTTAATTGAGTTCAACAGAGTGTGTGGCAGCAGGACACTGAGCCCGCCATGGAATTGGGATGTATATTTCTGGCATGGTGGCAACCTGCCTCAGGAACTAGATGGGTAGAGAGATTGTTGCTGGGCTCAGAGAGTAGCCAGTGGCAGTGTGATATGGGATGGAGCCTAGCGGGTGAGAGGCTTGGTTGACTGAGATGACAATATCCCACAGATGCCATATGGCCCTATGGTGCCAGCACTAGTGTGGGTTAAAAGAAACCTTTTAAAAATATACAACCAGGCCAACTGCCTAGTCAGTGTCATCGTTGAGTTCTAGGCCAGTGACAGACCCATGGTAGGAACAAGGTGGGCAGTTCCTGAGGAGCAGTAGCTGATGTCCTCTGGCTGCCACATGCATGCACACTTACACACACATTCATAGACACAAGAGTGAATTTGTCACTATTTCTTTTGTCTCAGTCCCATGTTGTGTACATGAGAGTCTGCTCTAAACCTCAGAGTTGCATGAGTACCACAGGGCCGGCTGCCCTGTCCTCACAGTGTGTGAACTGAAGGAGAGACGCTTCCTGCCTACGGAAGCCTGGCAGGAGAAATGCCCTGTAAAGAGGGCCAGGCATAATAAAACACAGCAAAGGAGCCCATCAATGGCCATCAACACATAGAAAATGGATGGGGGCTGCACCAAACTGTGACACTCTTTGTCCTTTTAAGTAAGGTGGTTCAAGACTTGTCATGTAACAAACTAGCCCAGATTGATTGTTTTTCTAAAGGAAAGCACAATTGGGCTTTTTACTTGAAAATCTCTCATCTGTATAGGCTGAGTTCTCTTGTCTCTCTGTCTCTCTGTCCTCTCTCTCTCTCTCTCTCTCTCTCTCTCTCTGTGTGTGTGTGTGTGTGTGTGTGTGTTTCTCTATGTGTGTGTTTACGGGTGTATATACATGCACATGCATGTCCATGTACTATGATGTGTTCATGACAGTCAGAGGACAACTTCCAAGAGTCTACTGTCTCCCTCTACCATGTGGGTCCCTGGGATCAAATGCAGGTCCTCAGGCTTGAAGGCGGGCACCTTTACTGAGCCATCCCACTGGAGTGGAAACCTGATTTTTTTTAATGCAGGCAACAAATGTATTTTTATGCACGCCATTTCACGGGCCAAATAAAACGTACCTATGACCTAGAGAGGACTCATGGACTTGCAGAACAATATTGGGGATTGGGATTCCACTCTCAATTGCCATTGGTTGTGCTTACTAAAGAAGAGGATACATTCAAGCACATTAAAAAAAAGTCAAGTTTCATATATGTTTATGTATGTGTACATATGTGTGTGGTATGTATAGCCATAAAAGCTTATGTTGAGGTCATGGTGTGTATGTGTATATATGTGTGTAAAGGGGGTACATATGTGTGTAGTATGTACATGTATGTGTATATATGTGTGTGTGGTATGTATAAACCACAAAAGTTGGTGTGAATTTGCCAACTGTAACTGTTTTCTGTCTTTTCTTCTTTTACCTAGATTTTCCCATCATCCCTTTTCTCTGCCACAAAATTTCAACATAAACATTACCAGTGCAATGGAGATGGGACAAAGTTAGCCTTCACCATAAAAGCTCAGAGTCCCAGTGCACTCTGGCTGCAGTGGCGGGGTATCGTTTCAAAGCTCTCATCTTCGTCTTTGTAGTAAAAAGTCTGTCTTTAACCATACAAAGCAGCCACTTGCAGTAATTTCCCTCACGGCCATCTTCTCTGCTCAAGTGTGGAACACACTGCAGGTCTCCTGAAAGCCATTAAAAACACGAGCTCCAGCTGAGAAAAAGTGAGTTATTGAAAACACAGTGGCTTGGAAAAGTAGCCTTTGGGCCTAAGACATCAAAGTGAGAGGACAGAAAACCACCTGTACAGACAGTTTCTAATGGTTGGTTCTTGTTTATTGGTTATCTCGAATGTCAGGAGTAAGTGAAAATGGCTATTCTCTCCCACAAAAGTGTCCTGTATCACTGGTGGCCTTCTTCATGCTAGGCTATGTGTGTCCCCAGAGTCCCGGGCTGTTTTTACAAGGAACGACCACCTCACAGAAGAAAATGCTGTTCGCATCTGGATGGGAGCCATGTCTGTTTATCTATGTGAACGTTCTGATTTGTGATCAACAGTGCATTGACCTAGAACTTGGATTTAACTCCATTAACAGGAACAGTGGGCCGTCTATTAAGTGCTAAGACCCCCCCCATTTCTTTACAGAATTCATGTAGACAACCTAGTATGACAGTCTTAGTTAGGGTTTCTATTGCTGTGAAGAGACACTATTACCATGGCAACTCTTATAAAGGAAAACTTTTAATTGGGGGCTGGCTTACAGTTGAGGGTTGGTCCATTATCATCATGGTGGGAAGCATGGTGGCACGCAGGCAGACACGGTGCTAGAGGGGCTAAGAGTTCTACATCTGGATCTGCAGGCAGCAGAAGGAAACTGTGTATCACAGTGTTTGAGCAGGAGACCTCAGAGGGGGTCCCCACAGTGACACACTTCCTCCAACAAGGCCACACCTACTCCAACAAAGCCACGCCTCCTAATAGTGCCACTCTCCGTGGGCCAAGCATCCAAACACATGAGTCTTTGTGGGGAGGAGCATTCATATTCAAACCATTCATATTAGAAACCATCACAACTGCCCTCCTACGGTGATATAAGGAATTCAGAATTTGATCAGATAATTCGTAGGTATGTAACAGACATCATGCTCATATGCAGGAAGAGGAAAATAACAGTCCTTAGGTTACTGCTGGTGAATCCCAGACCTTCAAGTTCGTCCTTGGAGAGCCAAGAGAGACAAGGCAGAGTAAACCTGCAGCAGCCAGTTTGTCTCTCTATTGTATCGTTTTTAATGGTGAAAATAGTTTCAACAGCTGCCAGACTGCAGACAACTGCAAGGAACAGGAACTGCAATCAGCAGAGCACAAAAAATAGCATTCTCTCCCCTGTGTATGGTCGCTCTTCCCTTGCACACAGAGACCACAGAGCAGCAGCTACACCGATAAAAGCCCTCGCCGTACGATCCCTGAAAATCATACTCTTTTCAAGCGTCTGACAAGCAGACGACTGAACAGACCCTCTAGGCTAAAACATTTGTCATGCCAATCATAACTTCCTTGAAGGCATGAAGTGATTTGATGAGCAGCAATTTGAAGCTTTGAAACCATGAGGAAGCCAGACCCATTCAACATGGAACTGGAAATCGAGGGTCTCTCCTGCTTGTCAACGGATAAACTTACATGAGCCATTCACAGATTTTAACCCTGAATCTAATGCAGTCTTAGTCAATCCGGCTAGGTTGAAAGTGCTCACGAACAGCTCTGTCTATAAACAATTATGTAAAGTCACCACAACTTAATTTCTGAAGTAATGGAGGCACTGTTTTTCTCTGCCGTACTCTGCCCTTGACACGATGCCCTTCATGGAGCAAACACATGAAATGTTGACAAAAGGTTTTGAAGCCAGTAAATGGCTTTGTGTGAACTTTTACAGGTAACAAAAGGGTTGTCTCCTTGTTCGGAACATCTCTGTGAACAGGTTTTCTTGAGGTCCAGTGAAGAAGAACAGGGTCGTATTTGGAAATGCGGTCACTGCTGATAACTAAACATTGAGTAACTCTGGAGCTGTGTAGACCCCTAATCCAGTCTGACTGGAGGCCGTATGAGATGAGCAAAGTCAGGCATAGACAGGTACACAGAATGAAGACATAGTGGGAAGCCAAGGAACACCAGCAGTTGCTACCCAGCGCCAGGTACCAGGGCCAGGAACCTGCCTTTCACCCTCTAAAAGGAGCCGACTCCTACTAAAACCTTGACCTTAGAGTTCCGGCTTTCAGCAATGTTGCAGTAAGTTCCCATCGTTTAATCTGCCTAGCTCATAGCACTTCATTGCAGTGGTTTAGTAAAACCAACAGAGGTGTGTGTCTCATACATACAAAATATAGAAAAACAAGTTTCCTTCAACAGACATTTACCTCACTTTGGCTAAAGGGTAGGAGGAAAGGTTCAGAGCTGTTGAGTTGATCACCTGAAATCTAGATGGTTTTGTAATATCAGCTGGCAGTGGCTTCACTTTTCCATTGGCCTTCTGTTCTAGAGAATTCTAGAGACTCTCCCTAAATCCCAGAACATTCTGCTAAGACACTGCCTATGCTCTGTGGACCTAAGGGGGAAGGTGGACATGACTCGCATCTGCTGTGTGTGTGTGTGTGTGTGTGTGTGTGTGTGTGTGTGTGTGTGTGTGTTTGACATAAGCCACGCCTCCATTAAGTAAGGGTTGTTTGTTCCCTTTTTCCCTTTTATCTCCTCTGCATTGTTTATTGTTAGCAGTTTCCCATTACGTAAGCAGAATAGTGAATTAAGAAAACAAGCCTTTATGAGACAAGTCCTTGGGGATGGAGAGATGGCTCAGTAGTTAAGAGCACTTGTTGTTCTTGCAGAGGACCCTGACTTGGTTCCCAGCACCCATATGAGGTTGCTCATAAGTCTTTGCAAGGACAGATGATCTAATGCCCTCTTCTGGCCTCTTCAGACTCTTGCATGTATGTGATGCACATAAACTCAGCACACATGGACGCATGCGCGTTCATGCACACACACACACACACACACACGCACACACACACACACACACATGCACACACACTTACACGCACGCACACATTCAGAGGCACGCACACAATAAGCTTGGTGTAAACATGACCATGGAGTGTGGGATTCAGTAGATCTCAGTTCTCCTCCTTTGGCTTTTTTGGACCAGTGCAGCATTCCCAGAAGGTCCGAACTCCAATTCCATCTCCTCTGATGTGAGGTTTGCCTTGAATGGAGAAAGCTTTCCTTTCATAGTTTACAAAAGAAATATGCAAAGGGAGATTAGGAGGCGGTGCTTCTTATTAGCTTCCTACACCCAGACACTGGCTGATGGAAAATGAGGAGGCTTTGTCACACTGCTGTGGAACTTCTGAGTGAATACTGTAGAGACACAGGAGAAGATGATGAATGCTATGTGGTGTGATGTGATGTTACTGCCCTTCTTGAACATTCTGGGAGGCAAGGAGACTATTGGCAGCTCAACTTAGCCATGTCCCTGGACTTTGAAGACTGAGATTGCCAGGAATTTACTTCATGCTGTGAGGTCTAAAGCTTTCCATCAAATTTTAAGCAAGCCCTAATCAATAACATGGAACATCAACATTCTAGGTGTTTCTAGAACTCTGGAATAGCTAACTTCTTACCACAGTATTGTAACAATTTAGAAAGACATGCTTTCCGATGAAAGGCAACTGCTAGCACCAAGAAATACTGATGACATTTTACCGTTTTAATTTTAAATGCTGGAAAGGCCATCTTTTTCCTGACAAAAATTCTTAAAGATGCAGTAAGATCATTTTGTATTAAATTATAATAAATGAGGACAATCAAGAATTATTATAACTTAGCTTTTCTGCACAAATGAATTAAATTTAGAAGATAAGTGGGTGTCTAAAAGCCACAGGATTAAATGCATTGAAAAGGAATGTGCTAGGAAGTGCCAGGTACTGAGATTTAAAATTTGGGGTTGTGAGGCAGAGAAAAAAATCCCATTAGCAACAAAATTATAAGAATCCCAAAAGCAAACATTTTATATGAGAAGAGATAACATGCAAATTACATGCAAATCACAGGAGCGCTTGCTTTTAGCAATCGGTACTAAGGCCTCCACACTCCCGCCCTGCCTCCCTTTAGACAGGCTCCATTCTACCTGAGTCTCTGCCTTAGTGAGGTCCTTAGATCAGCTGACCAGATCATGCCAAGGCATGCAGAGGAAACACGGGTTTGCATTTCAACAACTCTAATGTTTGCAAATGACTTCTTATACTATACTTCTTATTTTGCTAGCACACAAGTTTTCTTTCACATTAAAAAGAATAAACCATCAAAAAATGTCCTTAAAGTCATGACTTTCCAAGGATTCATAAGTGGTTCATGGGCCAAATCTGGTCTTGTTGCTTTTGAACTTTTTATTTTATTACGTTATCTATTTAAATTCTTATGTGCATGTGTGCTTTGCCTGCATACATTTCTGTGTGCTGTGTGCTTGGCGGGTACTCAAAGAGGTCAGAAGATGACATTGGAGCCTTTAGGACTAGAGTTACAAATGGTTTTGAGCCTCCAGGTAGATGCTGGGAATTGAACCCAGGTTGTCTTGTCTTGAATTATAGACAGTGCTCTTCACCACTGAGCTACCTCTTCAGCCCCAGGAAGATGAATCCATTCTGTACACACACACACGCACACACACGTACACACAGACACACACACACAAACACACACACACACACACACACACATACATACACACACACGAGCACAACCCCATCATTTGTTGGATATGCACTACACCCTCTTCAGATAAGCTTCCGAGAGTGTCGTCCCCTCAGTTGCCTCCCAGCTCAGTTCCAGATAGCATTGTTGGCAAAGGTGCCAGTCCATCATACGGAGTGTGGCAGTGATCGTCACACAACCTCCTGTGTACCCCAAGGCATCTCTGGGATCTCACAATGCAGGATAGAGTGTAAATGCTTCGTGAGCCACCATCACACCAAATTGTTTAGGGAAGCATTTGCACATGTCACTCTGGACACCACGCCTTTCTCGACATAGTCCTATCTGAGCTTGTTTGAATCTACAGTTGTGGGACTCATAGATGCCCCGCATCCACTGGAGTTGCAATGGGGACTGTGTATATTTTTAGCCTGAAATGTTTTCTATCTGAACTTTTTTTTAGGAAAAAAAATTCCAGCTTCTACTTGTGTTCCAGTGTAAGTTCTTTTGACATGAAACCTGCAAGTAGCTTCTCTCACGGTTTCAAAGATACAACTCTGGGATCATGTTCTGGGGACGTTTTTCTACCTGTGTTCTAAACACAGCCCAGATCCTTCAGGAAAGGGCTAATAATGATTGTGGTGGTTTGCATGTGCTAGGCCCAGGGAGTGGAACTATTAGAAGGTATGGCCTTGTTGGAGGAAGCGTGTCACTGTGGGGGCGGTCAGCTTGGAGACCCTCCTCCTAGCTGCCTGAGGAGGCTCAGTCTGTTCCTGGCTTCCTTTGGGTGGAGATGTAGAACTCAGCTCCTCCTGCACCATGCCTGCCTGGATGCTTCAATGCTGCCATGCTCCCACCTTGATGATAATGGATTGAACCTCTGAACCTGTAAGCCAGCCCCAATTAAATGCTGTCCTTTATAAAGCTTACATTGGTCATGGTGTCTGCTCACAGCAATAAGACCCTAACTAAGACAATGATGCTAACAAGATTTACACACAGCAGTCTTTCAGGGTTGAAGGGATATTCCTGTGTCCACCAGTAAGGCTCTGCTCTGTGCCACCCATGAACCACACCTGGATACCTGTATGTGTGTGACCAGCTGACATGAAGGATAGTCCCAGTGATTCTGGGACTGACAGTTAACCAAATTGTTCAGGAACAGCTAGGGGTTTGGCCCTGTCCACACGGGGCTCTCACTCTATTTAGTGTTAGCACGTTCTCTCTCAGTCAAATTTCATCCACATTATTGTAAACTACATTTCCACAGTTAAAAATATTTAAGGATTTCAGTTTGTCCATTGTTCTGTCAAAAAGCACACAAGAAAACCCTGCTCCTGGAGAGCCACCACCACCCACACAAAGCGACCTCATCAACAGCCATAAGAACAGCCAGGAAGCCACGTTGTGCTGGCTAGTTAGTTATATGTCATTTGGAAGGAGAGAACTTCAACTGAGAAGATGCCTCTACCGGATTGGCCTCCTGTGGGCTGGCCTTTGAGGTACTTTCCTAATTAGCGATTGATGTGGGAGAATCCATCCCACTGTGGGCAGTGCTACCCCAAGGCAGGTGGCTCTGGGGTATAGAAGACAGCAGGCTGAGAGAGACGGAGAAGCAAGCCAGTAAGCAGTGATCCACTGTGACCTCGGCTTGACTTCCAGCCCTGATTTCCCTGCGTGATACAAGGTGAAGTAAGTCCTTCCCTCCCCAAGTTGCTTCTGGTCGTGGTGTTTTATCACAGCGATAGAAACCCTAATTAACACAGAGATCGATGCCATGGCATGTGTTTTGGGTAGGATTGCAGTGTCATTGGAACTGTGGACTGGGAAAGCCATCAAGTGCTTAGAGCTTAGTGGGCTGCTCTGTGGGAGCTTGGAAGACGATGCTGGGAGCAAAGGCAGATGGTGGAGGCCTGGCTCGGGAAGTTTCAGAGGGAGCACTAGAGTCCATCTAAGACCATCTGATACCTTGAATTTGGAACCCTTAAAGAGAAACCTGTGCTTTGCTGGACAGTTGATACTGGGTAAGTGGGGAGCAGCACATGTGCACCAGGACACCCCTTCCAGAGAAGTGGGGGCTGGAAGCCCCTGAGGGTCAAGCCACACCGACTCCCTCACCCACTCGTCGTCGCTCTTGCTCCTCCTTCTCCTTCGTGGCTCACCGCATGGCTGCCAGTATTTCCATCTTGCCCTCAGGGGCCCACAAAACATAAAACTTCACTCTGTCACACATACTTTTATTCAAAACTGTTCAGATACTTGGATGCTCTGAATAATTGTTCAAGCATAGGCACCAATAAACAAAATCAAAGCTCTTCTACACCCTGCCTTCAGGTTCAAGTCTGTCCTGTAGGAGTGACTATACCTGATCTGTTGTTCTCAGAAAAAAACCAAGTTGTATGATGTTGGTGTAGGTGGTCCATGGTCACTTGGCAATACCGGGAGCTAGAAAAAGGAAGGAAGACTCCTCTCCAAGGCTCTGGAGGAAGTGGACCCTTAGTATTACATTGGGCTTCTGGGACCCATGACTGAACACAAATATATTTCTGTTGTTTCCAGTCAAGTGAGTGGCACTTTGCCATGGCTGTTGTGGGATGTACAGGCAGCAGGCTGTACTTTCTCCTGGGGAGCCCTTCCTACTGTAGGGCCAGCACATACCCTCCCAGCACTCACTTGAATGTCAAACAAACAAAACAAGCTATCGGCCATGACCGTAAAGTGTAATGTGCCCCCCCCCCCAAGCTCCTAAATGCATACATTGGAGTCCTCACTCACCCTATGGGAAGGGTTCTAGAGATGGGACTTCATAAATGGCTGGTGTCCTTGTGAAGGAAGCCCCAGACAGAAGCCTTTTCTGGCTTGTGGGGGTACACCATGAAGGGACCATGCCCTCCACCAGCCAGCCAGCAGTGCCCTCAATGGACAGGGAGTCTGCCATCTTCTTGACCTGGCATGGGCTCTGAACCTCACTTCTCTGCTTGATGAGCTGCCCAGCTCCTGAAGCATGGGTTTCCTTCTAATATTTTGTTATACTTAGGCTCTGTGGGACCCTGAAAGGCAGCCTGGTTCATGGTTGAGCTAAGGCTAGAAACCCCGGTGACCCTGACTCCCAGGGAACCAGGCCCCTGTCACTAGCCATAGCCCTCCATAGATTTGTGGACATCAGTCACATAAGGGCAACGCCCTAAGCCCTTCCACAGGTAGAGGACAGTGACCACAGGTCATGTAGGTTCAAGACAGATCTCCATTATAAAGAGGTACCTAAAGGCCTGGAAGCTTAGCCAATGAATTTCCCTTCCCAAACACTCCTCCCTGCAAATGGTATTTAATCCCAGTTTCACCCTGAGAAGTGGAGTACAGTTTTACTCTTCCACTCTCTGCCATGACAACAAACACCTTAAAACCATGGACTGTCTCTTTTCATCAGAATCTGCTATGGGGAGCCACAGAGAAGGCCTTTGCCTACAGAGTTGAGGCCTAGATGTCCCACTTTCCCAGGACAATCTTAGATCCGCCCCAGACAGCAGTCATTCTGGTGCATACTAGAAGATATTTTCTCCCACGTTGGAGGCCATTCTCTTGCTTTGACACTATTTTTGTGAATAAGATTTCCTTAACCAAACAGATTTCTAACATTTTGCCCAAAAGAATAAATGTTAATTTATACACATATTTTTAAGATCTAAATTTTATTTTATTTTTACTATCACATATTAGTCTAACACACTGCTGGGATTTTTATGTAGGTCCCCAACTTTTCTGAAATTCGAGCGGAGGGAGAGTTGGTGGTGTGGGGAAGCAGAAGGCATAGTCCCAGTTCAGGGTCCTTGATGTTAGTCCAGAGTCGGTCTACATTGGACAGTAGGAGAGGAGGGACTCGGGCAGCCTGGGACCAGCTAAGGGCGGGGGAGCAGCATTGAAGGAAAATGGCTTCCGAGTAAGAAAGACAAGCCGCACGCAGTCAGATAGCACATGTGTTCAGTGAGAGCGGATTCCCATGATCACACCACATATGAGTCGCAGGTCATAGGTCAGACCACCAAGCAGAGCTGTCTAACCGACTGCCTGCCTGTTAACCCAACACCCTTCCTATGATTCCCACCAGGGCACAAAAGAATATCTGGGTTCAATGGAACTGAGAAAGGAGGATGAAAAAGAAGTTTCTTGAGGAAAACTGGTCCATGTGATGCTCAGGGCAGCTCCTGGAAGCAGAGAAGGATTAAGCAGATCAAGGAGCCAGAATGAAGGCAACGCGTGGGACCCAAAGGCTGCTGAAGCGACCCTGGGGAGATTTCATCCTGGTCCTCAGGGCCACTTGGCACAAAGATAAGAACCATGTGACAAACACCCCTGCTGCCTACAGTGCTGACTAGAAGCTGCGTAGAAAAGCTGGCTTCTGTCTGATGCAACCCTTCCCAGCATGCACTCCTGCGTGCCCGGGACATCTCCTTTTCCAACTGCAGACTAAAAATCCTCCGCTGTGGAGTGGTGACCACTGACTCCGAGGTTCGCCTCTTTCCACTCCACAGCGTCTCCACCCACCCCTGTCCCGTCGCTCTCCTAGGCACGCCCCAAACTGATTCTCACTGGCACGTGTCTAACGAGGTCTCTCGCCACAGCCTGGCCACATTCTCATCTTCTCACCTAGTCTCCAAACTACTTCCGGCAAATTCTTTCCCATTGTAGGTTCTCAACTAGCCGAATCAATCAGCTCGACATGTGCTATTGATGGCCTACTAAGTGCTCAGCCATGTGAGTCTACGTGTGTGAGGAAGGGAGAACTAAACACAGATGGATGGTGTTCAACAAAATTTACTAATCTGTGTAGAAATGTAGAATCAATAGACAACAGATTGGTAGTGATGTGGGAGGTGAGAAGTGTAGACCTTCTCACAAGTACAGAGACTGGAAGCCCAAGAAGAGATCACTGTTTTAACAAGTTGGCATCTCCTGCAGTAGCAGTGCTCTGTGAGTGACCCTCCCATTCCTTCAACTGCTCTGAGGTTGGAAGCTAGGCATGACTGGACACTTCACCTGTAACACCTTCAGGTACCTCAGGTGGGCAGGGCTGAGATGCTCATCAGTAGAAACCCTGTGCACTAAGAGGCAAAGCCGCAGAAGCAACCTGAGGTTTAAGCCTCATGGACTCTGGACTTTATTATTGAGGGAAATAAACTGGAAACATTCAACTCTCACCAGATACTGCAAAATGGTCAAAATAATATGCTGTATTTGGGGTATGTGTGCATTCAAGTTGTGTCAGCCATTCCTCGGTAGGCCCTAAGAAACCAAGCAGAGAGCTGCAAACGTCACAAACGCTATAGGTGACACTCCTCAGAGAGTGCACATGCAGATCCAGATGCAGTTGGCACCACGATCAACTCAAAGTCTTCATATCTGAGCCTCTTTCCTGGGAGTGGTAAGAGGGACAGGTGGGCCAACCACCCGGCGATTGCCCCAAATAAGGGAGACCCAACCGCCTTTCATCCTGAGCCTCGTCTGTCAGTTCTGCCAACATTTGCTTTGACTGGTCTGACCCACTGGGTACCCTTCCTAGGATTGTTCAAGGAGACCGAGGACCAGGGATGACTGGGTCTAGCATATTCCAGATCAGCAATGTCATCTGAGTCAGCAGAGACTAAGGTTGTGATAAATAAGCCCAGGGACACATTGCATTCTCAAGAGATGCCATTCTAGATAGCACCCCAAAGGTGTACCGGTGGCAGAAAGACATTGAATTCTGTCCTGTGGGCGAATTCAAGGTGGGGAGAGGCCGTCCTGTCACGGTGCTTCATGAGAGAATGGTCCTGCTCTCTGGCAGGCAGTGTACACTGACACCTCAAGCACAAGCCATGTTCAGATGCGTATATTACAGGAACCAGGACGGCCATTTGTCCCCCAAAGGAGGTCTTAATGGCTCATTACCACTGCTCTATTATAAATTGGCATCAATTCCAAACATGTCTGTGAACTTCCATTAGTAATGTGTGTTAAAACCACACTCTGAAGAACTGATTTCTTTTGGGGGTGGGGGTGCAACTTACACTGTCCTTTCCCATATAATAACTCAGCCTGTGTGTGTGGTGGTTTGAAGATGCTTGTCCCAGGGAGTGAGTGGCACTATTAGGAGGTGTGCTTTTGTTGGAGGAACTGTGCCCCTGTGGGAGGTGGACTTTAAAATCCTCCTCCTAGATTCCTGGAAGCCAATCTCTCCTGGTTGCCTTCAGAAAAAAGTAGTAGAACTCTCTCAGTTCCTTCTCCAGCACCATGCCTGCCTGGATGCTGCCATGTTTCCCACCTTAACGATAATGGACGGAACCTCTGAACCTGTAAGCCAGCCCCAATTAAATGTTGTCTTTATAAAAGTTACTTTGGTCATGGTGTCTGCTCACAGCAATGGAAACCCTAGCTAAAACAATGTGTGGTGATTTTATTATGCATTGGCTTTCGTTATTAATCCTTACTATTAGATTATAACCAAGGGAGGGGGGAAAGGTACACAGTAGAATGCTTCCCCATTTTAATAACAAAATAGAAAATGTAAATGCTTGGGAAGAAACAACATGCAATACCACAGTTGTCCACAGGGTGGCAGAAGAACTCCAGAAAAGTCAAGCTAGCTTGCCTTGCAGCAATTCCGCTGAATTCTACACACACCCCACCTTTTATAAACTCCATTTCATAAAGAAATACTGCAGAAATGGCACTGGTTATCAGAACCGCGTGGCTGTGTTCTAAAGAGTTATGAAATAAGCTTAAGTCTTAAGAACTTAAAATCTAACCCGAGTAAGAACACGAGCACCCCACCCCCACCCCCGAGTTTACTCACTAGCCAACCTGTCCCCGATCTCCCAATGAAGCCTGGCAAAGGGGGTTCAAAATGTCAGACCACGGCAGAGGCCGTGGGCCAATGGCTGTAAAGTGGTCCCAAATGGCTTCCCAAGCAACCATAGAGCGATAGATGATGGAGCCCTGATACAGAGATGTCAGCCAGCCCATCCCGTTCAGGGGGTCAGGACCAGGACAGGCAGAAAGCAAGCGGGCAGAAAGGTTGAGAGGCAAGAGCATCTGTAAGGTGCAGTCCTCAGGTCTGTGCTGCCCTGCTTCATCCGAGGCCCTGCCTCTCTCTGCTTTCCGACTCTGATGCCAAAGTAGTGACTCACAGCGATCTTAGCCCAAAGGGAATGAACTGGATACTTCTTTCTTTGAAAAAGATGCTGAGTCGGCTCCCCCGTCAAGTGGTGTTGATTCATGGGGAACAAATCCCGGTGGCTGCAGGCCAGCCCTGGTCATTTACCTCATTCAAGTCTGGGAAGCTGGAGTGTAGCAAGCATTCTCAATGCGTTACCCTGTGGTAAGTCCTCAAAGTGATCTTTGTCTCTGCAGAGGGGACCACATGCAGGCCGCTGCGTCCTTCTTGCAGTAAATAGGAAGGATTCTCTGCACAGCAGTGGCACTGAGCCTGCTGGATCCCAGCACACTGGCCCCCTTTTAACCTCAAGTAAAGAATGTCCTAACCTAAAGTCTGCCATCAGAGACATAATGGAATCTTCTAGCCTGGGGTCAGTTGGAAAAAACGTTTATTTTTATAGTATGGTAAAAGTCAGCACATAAAAGTTACCGTCGTGAATATTTTTATTACTCACTTTTTTATGTGGCTACCTCCACTGTATCTCTTCATCTTTTGAAACTGAAATTAGCTTTCAACTACATCCTCATCCTTTTCCTCCTCTGACCTTGGCAAAGGCAGGCTACATTCTCTCTCTATGACTTTGAATGCTCCAAGCATCTGATAAACAAAATCATACAGTATTGGTCTCCCCTCACCATATCCTCATGATTCATTCGGTTGTAACCTGTGATGAAATTTTATTTTTATCTTATTATTATCTTGTGATTGGTAAGCTTTCCTAGGGGTGGCAGTTCCATCCTTGCCACATAAACACAGCCTCGCCTTCCACCATCACCTCCAGCAGGGCTGTTGTTTGTTACCCGTGAAGAACCCACACAGACACATCACTACCACATGTTGTCACACGACCCGTGGCTTCTACTGGGTTCGCTTTTAGTATTGTATGTTCTGTGGCTCTGAATAAGAGTGGGGACACGCACCCACTCTTAGAGTGCAATGCAGAATAAGCTCGCTACCTCAAGAAAGTATCTCTTTATTTTTGTTTTCTGCACATGCTTGCTTGCCTGTATGTGTGTATATACATGTACCACATATCTGCAGTGCCCATGGAGGTCAGAAGACTGAGTCAGATATCCGGAAACTAGAGTTCTGCAAGGACCAAGGACAGCCAAACACAGGCTGCACCTAGTGGGCATTTCGTAGTCCTTTATGAGCAGAGTTCAGGATTTTGCATTCAAGAAGAAACGAGGGACTGTAAAAGACAGCACTGGCTCCAGCCATTTGGTTTGCTTCCCCTCCTCTATGGAGGGCACACTGTCCTACATCCTTGGGCCTTGTTTATAAAAGGGCAGATCCCAGTCACCAATCGCCACTATTAGGACAAGCTGCTCAGGGTGAAAACTGCGTGTGCATGGCCGGGTGTCACTAGTGCTGGCTGGAACCAGGGAGCCACCACCATTTGTGACTTCACAGCAAACTTGGGAGTTTCCTTTTGTCCACGGCCCTCAGAGTGGTGCCTGACTTTTAGCTCAGAAACATCTTGAGCCATCAAGGAGTGTGACAAAGGACAGCGTTGACTGCAATGGGTCAGCGTCCTCTCACGGCCTCTGAAAGATGTTGGCAGCTGAAACTGGGCCGTCGCTTAGTCATCCCTTCAGACCAGATGACGTGGCTGTGAGACAGCTCTGGGTGGTCTTCATCCTGGGATAAAGCTGAACAGAGCCCAGGACATGATTAACAGCTAAGACCTAAGCATCCTGAGGCAGATGGGAGACAGTTTGTCTCTTCCCCAGCCACAGTGCTGAGGGGAGGAGACGGCACACTATTAACCCCAGAATTCCAGAAAATTAGCAACTCCAACCACCTCTGCTTTCTAAGTCTGCTTTCTTTGTCATCTGTGTTCTGCCACCATAAACCTTTCAAGCCCCGGGGGCAATGTTTGGCAGAAAGGAGGGGTTTTTGTTGTGTTTGTCTTTTCTCATTTCTATTCATAGTTCTGTTCTTCCATTTTGTAGAATCCCCATGATCCAGCTCTTCCTCTCCTCATTCCTCTCTCCCCAGACTTCTCTAACATTTAAGCTTTGCCTTCCTTTCCTACCTCCCCCAGTCCCTGCCCCCTTTGGTTTTTACAGCTGCAACACACACACACACACACACACACACACACACACACACACACACACACACACCACACCACACCGGGAGGTCTCCAGTGGCAGCACCCTGGTCCCAGAAGCACCATAATCCTGTCTCTGCAGTGCCTCTTGTCACCATGGAAACAGGCATTCACAGGCACTACAGACAGACACAGCCATTATTGGCTGGTACCTGTCAATCCACATGTGAGTGTGTGTGCTTAAAATAGAAACTCTGCAAATAAAAACAGCAATTAGGGAGACCTGCACATCTTTGTGCATATGCAGCGCTGTGCTGGCAGTGGCTTCCCTTTCCCATCATCCCGATTCACTGCTGCTCTTCTTAGAGGTGTGCAAAACCAGAGAGCAGTTTCTCTCTGGAAACAGCATCCCTGCTAAGGGGATTAGCCCTCCGCTGGGACTCACAGGTTAGGAGGATCAACAATAGCAGGTGTGACGCGGGCAAGGCCCTCAGAAAAGCTGACACTGATTCCTGTGCTTTGTGCGAAACCAAAAAAGGAGAAATGAAGCACTGTAAGTGTAAACTGGAGAGCGAGCATTGAGGAAGTAAGTGACAAATGAGCTGGGGGCACCAATGGTGAGAGACCATGAGGGGGTGAATGAAGAAGGCAATTAGCAAATGTGGAAGTTACTCAAAGGTAACTGACAACCCTCCCTGGCACCAGCTAGTGGTAACCTGCTGTCAGGTCCTTTCTCATGTCACCAGGAGGGAGTGAGGACTTTGGCCCTGGGAAGGCCTTGTGTTCCAGAGAGACACAGCTGTGAGGAGCTCTGGAGTCCCCATAGTGTCTAGCATCCTCCACCTCTCTGGCAGGCACACAGTGCTAACCAGCAGACGGTTAAGGGGTCTCTCTACAAGTAATACTTGCCTCAAAATAAAAATTAGTGTTACACAGACAGTACAGGTTATATTTAGGGATGAATGTATGAATATATGTTCATAATATATATTAGTGTTACGCAGACAGTGCAGGCTATATTTAGCAATATATATGCACATATATGCATATATATATGTACATATATGCAGATATATGCATTTAATAAGAACTAGGAAACAGGGTATGGATTTGAAGGAGAGCAAGGAAGGGCACATGGGAGGGTTTAGAGTTCAGAGAGAGGAACAGGAAGGGAGACATTCTGTAATTATCTCACAATCTCAAAAAGAGAAAATTTTAAATGAATTCCGAGGAAGAAATAGTTTAGTAAGCAACCCACAATAGTTCAACAGGATTGCCATTCCTTAGAAAGTTTATACTAAGGGCTGGGATGCGTGAACAAGCTTGGGGCTCGATCCCTAGTACCCTATAGAGCAGGCCTGGTGGTTTATGCTTGCAATCTGGGCACTTGGTCGGAGGGACTGGAAAAATGGCGAGCAGGAATTCACGATTTGTCTAGCTTTAGCTAGCTACAAGATATTCAAGGTAGGCATAGCCAGTGTGAGGCCAGTCTGAGCTAGATGAAATCCTGTTTAAAACAAAAACAAAAACAGATCAAAGCCAACAACCACAGAAAACAAAAACAAAATTCCACATAATAGCCACTTCTTGAGCTAGAAAAGATCCCAAGAGCTCCTTAGAAGACTCGGAAAGCAAGCAGGGCCAGGAGGCAATGTCCAGTCCTGAATTCACGAAGCAGGTGACTGCCTGGGAGCCCCGCCCTATGTAGCTACAGCATTTTCTCTTCTCAGGGAATACCTTTGGCTTGCTATGCACTCATACTTTAAGCCAGATTAGCCTAGCTGGCAGAATTGTATAGAAAATGAGAAGAGGGTGGCGGGGCCTCCTTCATGCACGCATAGCACTCTGCACGGTCTGACTGTCACCGGCTGTGTGTGCTGGCCACTGTCAGCTTTCTGCATCTCACAGAGAAGACACTGGGAGTGGAGGCCAGTGTGGGAGGAATGTCGATCCTGATGATGCTTTCCTAAGCATAGGGCTGCATTTTCCAGCTCAGTGCATCCTCTAGGGGCTTAAGGTTCAGAGCTGGCAGGGCAAGTGCAGGAGATGGGTGCTCTTCATAGAAGATGATTCATGGAGGGCAAACCACATCTACAAAGGGGGCCAAGACTGGAGAAAGGTAAACCCGGCTGCCTCAAGAGATATGGACCACAGTGTTAAAGAGGCGTCCTTGTCAGTACTAGGGAAGGTTAAGTAATGCTCCTGAAAGTAGGTGGTGTAGAAAAACATTAAGATATTTTCTCTTCCAGTGTCCTCATTAATTGGGTAGAGAAAAGGCTAAAGAGTGTGCTAGACAGAGCCAGAGACTTCTGGCTCAGACTTGGATGCTGATGGTGGCATCGCAGAGGTGGTGACAGCACAGAAGTGATGCCATCCCATACAGATAACAAATAGCCTGTCCCACGATCACAGACAAGGCACACCTCCCTATTCCCTGGGCCCACAGTGGGGCTAGATCCTCATAAAGTCTCAGGGGTACCCTAGAGATCAGAGCCTGCCTGCTGAGCCATCACCTGGCCAAAGTCTAAGGGCCACTACCGTCCCTTGCTCTGCCCAGGGAATTCCTGTACCCATGCTCAGTCCAGTCACTCCAAGAGACATAGATAGAGAAACCATGTCCATTCCTTCTACATATATTTTCTCACTTTATATTCAAAATGCCCCTGAGGGTGTTGCTGCCTGGCCCCACAGATGAAGGAGGCCACAGCATCTGCCCTGTCCGTGGCAAGGCATCATGGGATTCACCTGCAACTGGCTATGCACAGACAACAGAATTTTATCTGTCTCAGGGTTCTGCAGACTGGGAAGTCCAGCTGAACAGCCAGCAAAGGCTTTCTTGCTGTGTCATTCCATGGAGGAAGCAGAAGCAAGGCAAAGAGTGAGCAAAAAGGGGCTGCTTTTAGAACAAGCTCTCCCGTCTCTGGGTAACTGCCGTGCCCACCATAACATTAACTCGTTCAGCACAGCAAAGTCCTATAAACCTCATCTCCTGGAGATCCCATTCCCTAGCAACACTGCGGTGGCAATGAGATCAAGCCATGAGTTTTGGTACAAAATGGGCACTCCAGCCCCACACAAGCATCAGAGACACAGCATGGCCGACAGCCTGGGCATGTGGTCACCCTGTGGGTGCAGTTATCCAAACTGAGGTTCCAGAGTTTTACTGTCAGGTCTCCACATTCCTGCCCACATTGACTCCAATAAGACAAGGGATGTCCCATCCACAGGCTCCTCCAGTCCTAGCACTGCCGCCAGCATATTGTGCTGGGGATGGTCCCTCCTCAGGTATTCTTAGTCTTGTGGGGCTAAACAGCTGGCCCTCATGCTTCTCCCCATCACTGTTCCACCTCCTGGCCAGTGCGTTATGTTGACATCGGCACCCACGGGGTGACCACATGCCCAGGCTGTTGGCGATGGTGAGTCACTGAAACTGTGCAGGGCTGGAGTGCCCATTTTGTAGCAGCACTGTGCAGCCAGCTGCTCTCCACTCTCCTTAACGTCAGTGCCAACCTTCCCTCTGGCACCCCAGGGAAGCCACCTGGAAAATATGTAAGCTGTATTCTTCACAGCGCAGCTCGCTCAGTCGCAGTCTGGGGCCATGGCGGTGGTGGGCAGGATATTAATCCCATTTTCAATTTAAGTCTTACAGCTGAGTATTGATGGCACCATTCATGAGCTTTTTGTCTTAATGCCGGAAGACGGCCTCACACAACACTGCTTGCAGATGGTGCTCCCTGGACTCATTCTGTCTCAGTCTGTGCTCCTTCAATCTGTTCTCAACAGCTGACCTGAAGTTTTGGGAACTGATTGGGCCTCACAGTCTCCTGAAATGTTAGTGGGCCTTGATAAACAGCCGTTTCCATGGAGATGACCAGAGAACGGTACACCCGTGTTGCAAGGAGCTTCTGATTTTATCTCGAGCCATTAGCTTTCATGCACACTTCATTCATTATTCATCTGCTAAGAGGAGATGGCCGTCACCCGGAGCATTTCGGGAGACCTGAATCAGTGAATCAGAGCAGTCGTGGGAGCCCTCACAGGGTCTCATCACCTCAGCCGGGGGCCACAGGGAGGCTCGCCCAGGATGTAAACACCCCTCAGAAAAGACCTGTGGGCGGGTGGTCATCTGCAGGCAGCCGCTGGCACAAAGGAGGAACTGGGAAAATGTCAAGCTCCCCTGAGATTGAGGGGGTCACAGAGCCCAGAATTCACAACACAACCCTGTTCCTCACCCCTCTGCAGTGTTCCTCCCTGAGTTATCTAGCCACCCACCACCACCCCGCAAGCTCTGGGACATACACGCAGAACCCCAAAAGCAATGAGCTCCATTTTGTAAGTGATACAAAGATGTAAAACCCTGACTCCATACGCTAAGGTGGTTTTTAAACATGTTTTAGGGGAAAAACTATAGTATCTTAAAAACCTAAGATTTATTTAATAATGAGCTAAGTTCTCTCTCACATGTAGTACACACACACACACACACACACACACACACACACACACACACACACAAAGAGAGAGAGAGAGAGAGAGAGAGAGAGAGAGAGACATACGCAGGCACATAGACACCAACACACACTGACACACACACATACAGATACATACAAGTAGACATACACATATACACACACAGGCACACACAGAGACACACAGATACATACATAATAGACACACAGAGACACACATGCAGACAGACACACACAGATAAAAACACACAGATATGCCCAAACATTTATGCTTGTAGATGGTCAGGAGACTAGAACAGACGTGCTATGAAATTGGAAAGGGAAGGGTTAAATATGGAAGGCAGCAAAGGGACAGGGAATGGGGGAGGAGAGGGCAGAGGAGCACCAGCAGAAGCATATCACATAGGGAAATATCGTGATGAAGCCTCTTACTTTGTACAGTCGTTTAAAAAGGAAGCAAATAAAAATGAGGAAAACAAAATTCGGAACTGTCTGCGATGCAGCTCATCCCGTAGGTCTTCTCAATTTTCTACACAGGTATTGATGCAGTTTATAAACATACTTCATGGAACCTTCTACTTAAAAATAAAGTCCAATAAAATGGCTTTCATTTTCTCTGCTCCAGGCTAAGAGCAAACAAATAAGAAGGTAAACCAGGAGTCGATGTAAAATGTACCTTTCTTTAAGAAAGCCTGACTCCAGAGGTAGGGAGCCTTAGAGACGCTCTTTCATAAATGTCTACGGAATAAAATAATGTCTGAAGGCAGCGTGGGTGCCTTGTAATGTAGACCACACGTTCACAGTCCTGGGTCCTAGCTCCCAACCACACCACCCTTTGTAGAAACGTGTTCCCTGTCCCTAAGCATGTCTGGTGTACAATCTTCCTGAACATGGGATAACACATGCTGAGAGCAACCGATGTATGTAAGCAGCCTTTATTAGGCTTTCATTCGATGCCTGTATTTTGGAGCAGGGGAGATCCACAACCCTCACAATTTATAGTCTGAAGCAATCCACATCCTGCCCCAAGGAACCATAAAGGCTGCACAGCTTTTAAGGCAGCCCGAGGTCTCTCCGAAGCCCGGCTGCTCTGTTAATAAATCAAGGCAAGGACCGTTTCTGGGTAGGAAAGGAGTTTAAACTTAGCAACCCATTCTAGAGCATCGTGAACCTCTAATTCTAACAGCACTCGCAGATGCTCAAGTTCTTTATACGCAGCATTGTACGCTGTTTGAGGATAATCTACATAGCTCCTTCTGTGTCCTTTAAACCATCTCCGCACTGTGGATAGGATCTTCGTATGCTGTAAATGCTGTGCAAGTCCTTGTTTGGAGAGTGAAAAGCATCTGTCTAAGATCAGCACAGATGATGCAGCTTTCATTTTTTCATCCTGGTAAGTTGAGTCCACAGACTCACAACCCACAGATCCTTTACTGAAAGTTCGCTGGAAAAGTTCTGCTTCAGGCAGGAATGTCAAGCGTCCAATTATTATGAGGTAAATAACTTTGCCATCCTGTGAATATGGAAGTGTCACCAGCACCCTGCATCTCCTCCTTGCCCTCTGGGACTTTGGAAGACATCTTCCCACAAAAGGGACACTCTGGTGCCACAGACCTGAGTCCCATCGGCTCTCGGGTCTTCAGTCCATCTTCTGTGGTCAAGTCTCCGGCCTCTGGCTTTGCTCTCTACCACAGCCAATTTCTTAGTGGTCCCAACTGTACTGGTTCTGAACGCTCTCAGCTTGCTTTGTACAAGAAGACAGTAGCCCTTGGTGCTTGTGAGATGTGTGCTTGGGCCACAGGTACAGCATGCACTACCTCTCCCTGGGCTAGGAAATCATGCAATCCCTCACAACATGGGGACCAAGGTATGTACTCTCAGGGAGCCTTCCGACTGAGCTGAGGGCAGATGGCCTTTAAGCACTGAAATCCAAGTAAGACACCATGTGCTACTGTGTTTTGTGGGTCTTAAAACAGGTATTCCGGAAATGTTTTAGGAAGAAGTATTTTAATATTTCTTTCTTATTTTTGTTGTTTGGTCTGTTTGTATTTTAGAGTCCAGTAGATTCTCTTGCATATAGTGTTTATCTAGTAGGCCCTGGATACTCTAAACTGACTACGGAGAATAATATTTTCAAGCTTTGTCATAATTAATGACCTCCTCGGGCTTACCTGTGGATTAATTTATGACAGAGTAAGAGGATAGATCTATTCCATGGTGCTGGGCTTTTGTACGAGTTACTTCCTGATATAGCACGTTGGGGGCCGGAGAGATGTCTCAGAAGTTAGGAGTACTGCTCTTGCAGAGGACCGGGGCTCGATTCCCAGAACCTACCTGGCAGCTCATGACCATCTGTAACTCTACTTCCAGAAGGCCTGACGCCTTCTTCTGGCGTCTGTAGACACTGTGCACATGTGGTGCACACACATGTATGTGCACCGGCAAAATTTTAAAAAATAAAATAACGGCATACTGGAAACTGAAAAACCGAAGAGATGGGAAGGGAGGCAAAGACGCAGATACCCAGGAGAATCCGCAGACAGGCCTTGCAGAGGTGCAGCCTCTGGCCCGTTCTCCACCGGTATTTCTTCCTTACCAAACCTAGCAGAGTGGTACACAAGCCCAAGTGCTGCATAGAGCCTTCCATTTCCTCGCAGAGGCACTCATGGTATAGAAAACCTCGATTAAACAAATGTGTGTGTTCTGCTGTTAATGTGTTCTTGTCCTTGTTTTAGTAGCCTTAGGTATGAGTGTAGAACAGGTAAGCAGAAGACACGTTTCTTCCTCTGCATTGGCAGGCTAAGGTCTGGTTGGCGTTCACTCTGTAAACTGCCTGCTCTGTTCTCTCCTTGTAACAAACAGCTTAGGCGTTTGGCAGGCGATAAACAGGCATTGAGGGAGCCTATTTCCAAATGCCTTGAAATGACACCACCACATCACCTAAAATGTCAAATAGAAATCTCCATGACATTTTTTAATCATGGAGATTGTTTTTATGATTGCACTGGCCCAGGACTATTTTGGCTTAATTGCTTCTCTGAGAAGTCTCGAGGCGCTTGGTAAGAAATGGGCAAATCTTTTCTGATCCACACCTTGATCCCAGATAATAACTTGGTCTCCACGCCTTTGCCTTTCTGGTTCACACTTCCTCCTCCTGCAAATCCCAATTGCTAACAGCTCCACAGCCCACGTCCTAACCAATTTAGGAAACAAACTGTCTCTGTTTATGTGGGGAAAGGGCAAGGGTTTCCTTTGACAAGCCAAACCTCCAAAAGGAGCATGAACTTCTGATGATCCAGCCAGACGTAAGTTTGCAAACTAAAGAATTAATATGTGCAGCATATTGGTGCCACCAGGAAGTCCCTGCCATTCCGTTCTTGGCTTCCCACGAGAGAAAATACATGTTCAAGTTTGGGGCCAATAGAGGATGGAAAGTTAAGTCAAGACTACAGACAGACAATTTTCTTGTGTCCCTCTCTGGAAAACTATGGCACCCACAGTCATCTCAGAGTTCAAAGCTGCGTCCTCAGTGGGTTTTATTCCTTATCAATGATGCCATGTTCACCACAATCTCAACCCTTTAGTGCTCTTTGTCAGTATGCTTGGATGTGCACACTGCTCGGGGTCATCTCATTCTGTGCGTGCCCCCCTCATCAGCTTAGCGTTTGCCTTGAATGATGTCATATGACCACAGTGTCCCCTCCAAGCCCCATTGACGATCCCTTTGTGTCACCTGGCCATTCGTTCATTTATTTCAATTCTTCTATTGTTATAAGACACGAATTCATCACCATTTTGTTTGGGGAATCATCAAATCTCTAATTGACCACACCCGTGAAGCTGCTGCTTTAACTCCCGATGTCTTCTGATCAAATGGAGGTCCTTGTACTCAGTCCTTCAGGCTCGTTCCCGGTCAGTTTTTTACTTGCCACGTGGGTCTGCAGATGTGTTGGTTCATGCACCACTGTGCACATCTGCAGTTGCGACCTTCAAGGCTGAACTCAAGCCTCAATTCTCCCTTCTGCCTCCTCTGACACCTCTGCCTTCTGTTTCCCCTCTTGAAGGACACTCCTGCAGCAGGCACCCTCACACCTGACCAGCGCTCAGTCCAGCCGCTTTACCTTACCTTTTATTTGCTACATCTCCAGGTATGCCTGGAGCTCACCAAAAGGAGAGGGTCCCCTCATACAGTCAGCTTGCTTTATCTGCTGGTTCTACAACCAGGGAGCCAACCAAAACCAGATAAGAACTATTCAAGGAAATATGCACGAGATACAGTCTGTCTTGTCACCCATCTCTGAACAATACCATTTAACACACACACGGCATTTCCAGAGTTTGCATATCACGGGAACCTCACAGATGACTCAAAGCAGAGAAAGAATACGCATCTGGGCTAAGCAAACACCATACTGGTTTTTTTTTTCTTTTTTTTTTCTGGGGCTGGGGACCATACTGTTTTATGTAAAAGACGAGCATCTGTGGGCTTTGTACACACAGTTAAGAAGCAGTAAGAAATAAAGGGAAGGGCTGGGGGATGGCTCCACAGATGAGGACACTGATTGCTTTTGCAGAAGGTCCAGGTTGGGTTCTAAGCACCTATATGGTGACTCACAATTCCCTGGAACCTCATTCCAGGGAATTTGACCTCTGTGGGCAGGCATTGCATGCATGTGGTGCACATACATGCATACATACATACATACATACATACATACATACAGGCAAACACTCATTCACACACAATATCTATCTATCTATCTATCTATCTATCTATCTATCTATCTATCTATCTATCTATCTATGTGTCTGTCTGTCTGTCTATCTATCTATCTAAATTCACAAAAGCAGTGGAAGGACAGGAGAACTTTGCATGGCTTATCTCAGATCCGCAACATGAATCCTTCCTAGGTTGGTACCACAGGGCTGGAATTCAATTGCTTTCACTGAATGGTGAAGTAAATGAGTTAGGGAATGTGTATCAGTCATGAAGATAGCATGTTCGAGTCTCCCTTTCATTAGGAAGCCTTTCAAGACCTGACTGTGGAACATGAAAGGGAGAGAACACGAACAAGAGCGCAGTTAGAGCCTTGCGTCCTTCTGGGGTCTCACGCAACTTTCTTTCATCTGCAAAACATCTTTTGGTGACACTGGACGCTACCAGCCCTTTGAAAAGAAGAAGGCAGAGAAATCACACATAGCCTCAAAGCATAAAGAAAGAAAAGAAAGGAAAGGAAAAGTCAAAGGCATCCTCTGTGTGGCCATTTTGGAATATATTATGCTGCACCTCATCAACTCCCTGTTGGACTGAGGTATTTGATGGATGTGTGTGTGTGGGGTGGGGGGTCATGTGAATTAGATAAAATGCAAGCACGAATGTAAGGAAGTGGTTCTGGTGCTGCTTTTCCTGCTAGAAGCTTCTACATCACAGCATAGTCGATCACACTGCAACCCCCAGGTCCCAATCAACGATGCCCATCAGACCTCAAAACACCCCTTACCTAATAAGGCTTCTTCACATCAGCTCATGAGAATAGAGCTAACCATCGGCATCATTTCCATAAGATAGTTTTTTTTCTGGTAACCACACTAAAAGTAAAAGCAGTCAGCTAACTACTGGTGAGGTTATCTGCTCATTTAGAAAACAGGATTCATGGGCTTAATTTTCTATGACTGGCTTGGATGAATGGGTGGTTTCCAGTAGCTTCGGCCCCAAAAGGAGGCTTGAAAAACATGGCATGATTATGGCAGCATGTGAGCTCTGATTCAGTCTTCAAATGTCTGGCATTGTCCATAAACTTCTGAACCTGACCTGCAGCTATTATGGGATTTAAACTTTCAAGCAATTGTACCATTAAGCAGCCAGCAACCAGCATGTGACTGCATCAGTGTTTTATCCACTGCCCAGAGACCACAATGCATTCGAGGGCAATTGATATAAATCAACGATGAAAGGAGCGGAGGATGGCAGAAAGAAGCATCCTATCATTAAGACCCATTCAGTAGCATCTGGGTTGCCACTGTAGAGCAGATTCAGAAAGCTACGAGGAACCATTTGTGAATGCTCACCAAAGAGCATATTTTCTGAGCAATTTACCCCCCAAGTGTTCCCAAAGGTCGCTTCCCAATAATAGGGTTCCTTCCTTTTTATTTTTATTTTTAACCTTTGCTCCAAGCAAATAGAAAAAGCTTCTATGAATCATTATAACGGTAGGGGTCTATGCTAACATCATATTGACAATATGCCCCCATTTCTCCTCTATCACTCTAGAAAGACACAGTTTAAATGCCTGGGTTTACAAGTCTTCAGTGGGGGAAATATTTGAATGAGCTACGATCATTAAAATAAAACCCTAAACACAATGTTCATTAAGGTGCTAAACCAATACAGTAAATGCAATGGACATAGTCACAAGATTAATAAGAACGAGACCAATCCTGGAGTCTTGTTATCAAAGAAAAAGAGCATTTTTTTACTATTATATGAAATAATTTTCTTTCTTTCTTTCTTTTTAATCAAAGGTAATTTGAATGTGGAGGGACAACCTGGAAGGCTCTTAGTTTCAACAGCAATTAACAGGAAATGATTTTGAATGATGGTTTCCCCCTATTCGAAGTCACACATTAGCATGCATTGACTTTCCTGACCGAATCACAGGTGTAGAAATAAAAGAAGAAAATTGCGTCTTTCAGTGGCAGGCTGTGGTAAAGGGAAGACATCAGCTCTCTGAAATCATTCAGTTTAACTGGTAAGTCTGCCTACTCACTGGTCTCGTTATGTAAATTTATTTTTAAAATTTATGTTTGGGTGTTTTGCTCACTTGCATTTGTGTACCACGTGTGGGCAGTGCCCACGGTGGCCAGAGAAAGATGCATCCGATAACCTGGAGTTACAGTAGCTGCGAGCCAACATGTGGGTGCTAACCAAACCTGTGTCCTCTAGAAGAGCAGTCAGTGCTCTTAACTCCTGAGCCAATATGTATACACGTGTATGGTACCTTGAACGGTGCTGTGGCTAACACTGTTCATGCTACCACTAATTTTATGTATTGATCCAGTCCAGATTTGTGTTCAAGCATTGTTTCTGCGTGTTTCTATGAGGGCATTTTCAGAATACGCCAACACTTCAGTCAGTGGCCGGAATAAGGCAGATTGACCTCCCTATTGTGCATAGGCCTTGCTTACCCATTAGTTGAAGGCCTAAATACACCAAAGACCTAACTAACCATGCAAAAAGCTACACTTCTCCAGATGTGGCCAGGCCGGTTCTCCCAGCTCTCCGGTCTCTTCGTTCATCCTTATTGTTTCAGACTCTAGTTTCCACGGTCCTGTGAGCTAATCCCCTAGAATGAACTTTTCAATATACATGCTCTGTCGGTTCTGTTTTCCTGGCACGCCCTGCCTGACGCACCTCTTACAGGAAGCTCCCCATCCACTGTGTGCATCGCTCTCTACACATAGATATGGGAAGCAAATGTCAATTTACACCTTCAGTATGGAGAGTGAAGTTACAGCTCTTCACTCAGAACTCTTAACATTTTAGGGCTGTTTGTTTGGGTTAGAAGGAAATCCTCGAAGCCACATAACCACTTCCTGGAACTTGGGGGAAAGAATAGACGTCTGCTCCTTGACTCAGGTGGAGGTCGGCTTAAGGTAGGGTGGGAAAGGCCAAGCAGCTTCCAGAATGGCTATTCTATCCCGTGAAGTGAAGCCTATTCCAAAATGCGACTCATCCACATACAAATGCAAAGTCAAGGCTCGCCTACTCCCGATGACCTCATCTCTGAGCATGAGCACATATTGTCTAGCTCGTGTCTTTTCAAGGATGGGAAATGTGAGCCATCCCGTTGCTGAAGATAGGCTCCAGTCCAGCCGAAGCCACACTGTAAGAATAACTCCAATCTCTCCTCCCATCTTCTGTTTTAAGAGGCCGTGGGGAGTCGTAGTAGGGCAGAAGGTGGGAAATCTGCTTTGAGGTCAAAGAACATGTTCACTTTCCTGTGTGAACCAATCAAGCGTGGCTCTGGTTTCAAGGGTTGATTTCATTCTGATGACAGAAAGAGTTAAAGAGCTGATCTCATGTTCGCTCTTGCCCATCAATACTTCTTAATGCCTGTGCTCATGAGGTGCTGTTGGCCTGAATAGGGTTTTTTGAGTAGATTGAAAATGACTTCCCCCCACCAATGAAAACTTTAATTTCCTTCCAGAAAGTTCTTAATAAGGTTGCAGTTCACACGACTTGCAAAGGAACGGTCTTTAGAAATTAAAAAGAGGAACCCCCCCCCTCAAGAAAAACGAAGCAAAACAAAACCCAGAAGACTAAAGTATGGGTCTCACGGATGAGTTGCAGCCGGTCATGGGTTCCACTGTTTGGAAAGACTCTTGAGACATCAGAACGCACAGGCCCTGAAATGTTCTGGTTAGCTTGGGGCAGTGGTCTGACATTTATCATGGTTGTTTCAAACTTTATTACTAAAAATTAATCTCACATCCGGCCAGGCTAGCCGCCTTGTCGCACAGTCAGCGCTTGCTACGTTCTAGTTGCTGGCTTGGACCATTGATCTGCTGGTTTACTCATAAATTCTTCTCCCAGCAGCCTCGGGTGTCCACTTCCTGGCACTCTTTGTATTTCCTGTCCCTTCAGCTGCCTTAAAGCTGCTATCGAGTCGTTAATAGTTTTAATGTAAAAGTCGTAAGAATGATCCCTACACACAGGCATCCTGGAAAACATGCCAGGTACCCCTGTGATGAAGTCTACACAGTGCACACCCAGTACCACAAACACTAAAGGATTTGATACACAGTGTTGATAACTGTTAAAGGAAGAAGAACGGAGGAGCAGGTCTGGCCTTTACCATGCTAACAGACGTTTAGACAACCCTAAGTTCATGGCTTGCCTTCCCCCCATTCACTTCCTCTCCCCCACACTGGTGACGTTTCATCTCTCTCTATCCCTATCCATCAGCCCCTTCAAGTCTTGAGATGTCCTTTACTGAAAGTATTTAGAAAAAGGAATACTTCAATGTTTTATAGTTTTGGAATATTTTCATTTACAAAATGAGTGTCTCAGGTTGAGATCGTTAACGTAGCCACACCATTCACTTATGTTTCATGTGTGCCTTTGTGCACACAGCTATGGGTAATTTTATACGGTGTTTTTAATGAGCTTCGCAAGAAACCGAAGGCTTGTGGTGTAGCATTTTCCATTTGTATTATGCCAGGATGCACATATTTCAGATTGAGTGTACTTTAGATTCAGACTTCTAGATTAGGGATCCCCACCCTACACCATTTCCCCTTCAGTTCAGCCACATAGAATCATCACACTTAACAGCTGACTCTGATGTGCTCTCTAACTACAGCCTTCTTGATTGTTTCCTGTCCCTTTGCTTGCTTCTCTCACAGATACCAGCTACCACTTCCTCAAATCACAGCCACTCGACACCTGCCTGCTGCCTGGCACTGTGGTTATGCTAGGAGTCTTTATTTTTTTTCAATACACACCTAGAAATAGTTTCAGATACAAGGGAAATGTACATTGCACAGAGAGATGCAGTTTATGACAAAAAAAAAAAACCCAACCCAATAACAACCCACAGCGAGTATTGACTCATTTCTGTGTACTATGTACACGTACTGTGTTCTATGTATGTCAAAATACATGGACGATCAACTTTAAAGAGAAAATGTGAGAAAAGGCTTTTTCATGAGCAGCTATCGACCATAATCACCAAATCAGATCCTTCCTCTCTGAAGTAGAACTTCTTGTGGACATTTGGTGAGTGAGGCTGAGGCTGGTCACATTCAGAATTGGAGTGGGCTGAGTGGTTTCATGTCAAAGACTCTTAAAAGTCTGATGACACCAGTGCTGGCTTTAGGGACCTCAGTCTTTTCCCTTCTCTTAGTTTCTTTCCCTTCTAGAACATTCAGAATAGAAAAGCCCTGTCCTTTCTGGTCAGGTCCAGCAGAATGTAGCTTCTTCCCCTAGCCGAACAAGGCCATCCTTCCGTTCAGAATCTACACCAAGTTCCCTCACTTTCAGTCCCTGTGCCTTGGTTGTCCTGACCTAAACAGAGAACAGCAAGGAGACTGCAATTTTAGCACAACAGCATTGCATACAAGTAAGTTTCTTCCCTGATTACTGTTATCAGGGACTTCCGATGCTCTAATACTGAGCTACGTGAAGGGCAAATAAACCGGCAGTCAAGCATCTGAAAGGGCACTGGTGTGCTTCTGTGTCCTCTCCTGAGTCCTGGATTGCTGTTTGCAGAGGTGCAGATTTTACCCAAATACAGTAATAATTGCTGAAGTCTTCCAGACTGCCCTCTGTCATTTTCAACTCTGTGGTGTAAAACTCTCGTACCTGGGATAGTCAGTCATGCTGGGAAGAGGACCCTACTGAATTGTGGCTGGAAAATGAGGTCAAGCTAGGCCTCCTGCACTTGACCTTGGCATCGACTCCTACACCTGGCTGGTGGGTGCTCTCCCCTCCACACTTCTGCCTGCTCTCCAGGCTCTAGAGGGCTTTAGTAATGTCTCTCTAACTCAGCAGTGCCTGCTTCTCCCTCAGGCCTCATTACCAATTCTACTTTGAACTTTTATTTCTCATGTGAGCTCTCGAGTTTCATAACTTAAGACAAAAAAGTCAGTTAGACCTTGGGATCCCATGGTCCTAGGGCACACTTTGATGTGTTCCTGTTCATAGTGTTAATCCCACTGAATGAGAGCAAAGACCACCAGCCCCAAATTATGACCAAATTAAACCAAGCTTTATTCTTGGGTGTATATTCTCAGTGTATAACTGAGCCAGTCCAGTGTCTGTCCCCCTAAGGTAGGGTTAGAGAGTGCAGTCATGAGCCAATTGTTCAAGTCTCTTTTACAGGGAAAAAAAGCACCAGGTGGAGGCTTTTACACCCAAATGGGGTTACAGAAGCAAGAGCAGGCAGTTAGAAAAATATTCCTGGAAACAGAAACTTAAGTTTTACACTAAACAGAAACCTGACTGATCCGGAGTCTCAAAATGGCTCTTAATCTCAAAATGGAGTCAGTCTGGTTTCTCAGTGGCAATTCTGAGGCTGAGTCCAAAGAGAAGTGGGTGTCCCTTCATGGTGACTCTCCTTAGAGACCTGGCTACATTAGCAGCTACCAAGTACGAAGGGGTCAAATTCCGTAACATAACATCCACACTTGTAAACCAGCTTAAAGATAAGGAAGCCAAATTTCTATACCTAAAAATAAATCTATTCTTAAATGTCATTGCCTAAATTTGCTTTGCATGTCATTTACAGGCCATTAAATGGCAGAACTGCAGTGACTAGAAGTAACCAAGCATCAGAGCTGTTAAAGGTTCATTAGAAACGTGTTTCTGAGGGATACTGTACATAAACAATTACATATTAACTACAAAAGCAAGACAACAAAACCCTGAGTTATCTCTTTCCTTCAATATTAAGGGTAGGTCACTTACTGTTTGATTTTATATTGGCAATAGGCAGCACATAGCTTTCAAATAATACTTGTTACTCACTGCAAGAAGATATTGTGAGCATTATTGTACACGTACTGCTGCAATCAAACATCCGCATAACTGGTTCCTTAGGCACATTGACAAAACACCTAGAGAAGTGTCTAAAAAAAGACTGGTGCATTTTGGCCAGATAATTCTTAACCATGCCACCAAACAACCAAACAACAGGCGAAGAAGCACCTGTCTGTGAGTCAGGAGGGCGAGAGCAAGGAAAATGTTTGCGTAACCGTGTGGAGATCATTTCCTTCCTGGGATCTGAGTCTCCTCTGCAAAATAAGGGGCTGGGCCAAGTGACCTTCCAGGTTCTTTCCGACCCAGACAATCTGAGGTGGCCATGACTCCTTCAGTGTGGACCACTAGTAGCATATTCCTTGTTTTCTGGGGACCAGTTCACTGGCTTTGAGGTTGAAATGAGAAGGACAGATGGCATGAAATAGGACGTGGACTCTAGATAAGCCCAAGTCAGGAGGGACAGAACCAGAACTGTTCTGGGAACACAAAATAAAAACTTATTATGACTCATCACCCCAGAGTGGCTCTGAACAAAGCTTGCTTTTCTGTTTTATCGATGGGTACAATTTATTTTTTGTCTTATTGCAAGATGAAAGGTCAGAGCCCTGGTGTCTTACTGAGTGCCTCTTAATTAACTGGGAATGAAAGGCCATCATTGTAGAGATCAAGTTCAGTGGAGGCTTGGCTTGGCCCTTTCAGTATCCGCTGGCTGACGTTTGGATGCACTCTTGCCTTTTGGGTCCAACACAAAGAACTGTTTAGCTTTCATTGCCCACCTTATTTTTCTGGGGGAGGGAGTCTAATGAGATTTGGGAGTCTCTTTAGAAACAACCACTGTACTCACAGAGTTCATATGATGCGATAAGAGATATCCGAGTTTCAGATTAGCGATGGCCAACTCAAGGCTTGGTGTAGGCAAGAAACAAAATCCACAGACACAATGTTTTGGGGCCATTTTATTTTTTTTGTTTTTGTTTTTTACATTTTCCCTTTGTTTAGCCAAGCAAAGGGAAACACATTTCTAAAACAAGTGAAGTAAAATCAAGGTGAGGGCAACTTTTGGTTTCTTAAGCAGTTTCAAATTTTAGTTTGGTGTCATCCAACTTCGGTTGGGAGAGTTTTGGGGTTTGTTTGTTTCAGTAAAACTAGCAAAAAATATTCACTAACATATTCGCTGAAGAAAAAAACCAGTATGAAACATGTTCTTAAGTATCTAACTACCGCACGGATTGTTCACAAGGAAGTACAAACATACTCTTTTAGACAAAGTAAACCTTTTGTAGAGTTCCAAACATACTAAACACTGATGCTATCTATTCTATACTCGAGCTTTTAGCTTGGTTTAAAAAGCAAGTGTGTGCACAGAAAAGTTGGAGTAGAGTTCCATGTTGGAATACAGAAGTCAGATGATACTTGCTGGAGGATTGAAAGCTACAGAATACTGAGGTCAATAGGAAAATACCATCTCATGGTTCATTTGCAAATTCATGCATGCATGTACATGTATGGGTGTGTGTCTGACAAAAGTGTTTCTCCAGGTTGTTCATCTTGTGACAGGCATCCTTGTGACGTCAATGAAATGATTGACAATCAATCTATTGTTTTAATCTCTGTAGGAAACTAACAGAAGACCCACTGTTCTTAAGAAACCAAAGCAAGTGGGGTCCCTGAAGTAGGGGAAGCTTTTACTGCACTCCAAGAGCTGGAGGAAGCCCATTAAGGCTGGGCCTGCTCTGACCTTTGCTCCTTCCCCTCTGGCACTTGTGACCAGGGTCAGTGATTTCTGGATCCTCATCTCAGCTCTTTGTTCACATGTGATAGAAGATCTGTTCTCATCTGATGCTGGGAAGCCCATTGATCAGCTGCTGAATGGACCTCTGATGCCAGGCAGATAACAATCAGCCTGGTGCTGGAGGAAACCTGGCTTGAAAACCTTGGACTCTACAAGGCAAAATGACCATGAGGACTTTCACTTGTCCCCAGATCATAATGTGGAAAAAAATAAAAATGACATCTCTGAGCCTGGAGGGACAACTGAGCAGATGAGCACAGTGGTTGGCGCTTGTGGAAGAGCCAGGTTCAGTTCAGCACCTACATGGCAGCTCATAACCATCTACAGCTCCAGACCCACAGGATCTCATGCCCTCTTCTAGCCTCCATGGGTACTGCAAGACAGTACTCATACATACATACATACGTACATACATACACACACACACACACACACACACACACACACACACACACCAGGCAAAACACTCACACACACTAACAAAAGAAAATTGTATTTCTAATTTGCGTTCTGTGTGTCCACGTAATTCATCCAACCTGACATTTGCAGGCCGAGGGTGGATCTCAATAGCTTGTCTAGCATGAACGAGGGCACATGGAGAGCCGTGTATGCCAGAAATGCACCCACAACTGCTACCACCACTGCCATTGCTCTGCTTTGGCCAAGACCAAATACCCCTCCAGACGTATGGGAGAGAAAGCACAGGCGGAGCAGGCTGGGCACAGCATTAGATGCCCTGGACTGGAGACGCAGACAGTTGTGAACTGCCTGGTGTAGGTGCTGGGAATCAAACCCTGGCCTTCTGCTGGAACAGAACAAGCTCATATATGGTTTTTTAAAGATTTATTTATTTTATTTATATGAGAACACTGTAGCTGTCAGACACACCAGAAGAGGACATCAGATCCCAGATGGTTGTGAGCCACCATGTGGTTCCTGGGAATTGAACTCAGGACCACTGGAAGAGCAGTCAGTGCTCTTAACCACTGAGCCATCTCTCCAGCCCTTTTTTTAAATATAGAGACCAGCAATCAATATTTCTACCATTGCTTTGTAGGCCTTATCATTTTATATAGGCTTATATTAGTTCGTGTTGTCAATGTCCTGTGGATAGCTATATAATTCGTTTTAATTTTTTTCCATTTTATAAAAGTACCCAGACCATGAATTCTAATCCCATGGCAAATGTCAACTATTTCCTTCTGATAAGGTATTAGGAGTGAAATTGTACAGACTTGACGTTGTATGGCTCTTGACTTTGGAGAAAGGGTCAGAGCAGTGGACATTCAGGGTCCCTTCATTATGCCAATTACCTCTGTTGAATGACAGACTAGAACAAGGGTTAGACACTCCTTCTAGAACATTGCTCCACAATGGTAGAAGATTCATAGACTCACAGGTCACAGCACGATCTCCACAGTCTAAACAGAACGTGGCAAGAAGAGCTCAGGAGTGAGTGAACCAAGAACTAGGGACAAGAGGAAGATGGGAAATGAAGAGAGGACACACAAGAAAGCTAACAAGTTTCAAGTAACTTTGAGGGACCATGGACTGTCCTCAGAGGAAAACAAATGCTCATTTAAAATCTGCAACACAAAGCCCCTGTGCTTTATACAAGCCCAAACACCCCTTGTAAGTTGATACAGGCATAAATTGAAAATGCCTCAGCCATACCTACCAGCATCCTGCTGGGCTGCCCAACTATGGAGGTCACTGCAACTGCCCAGGCTGGACAGATAGGAGAAGGCTGTGCCGTCCTGAATGGAGGAGACTAGGACCAAATGCAAAATTCTAATCTCAGGTTCCATGGAGAGAGAAAACTCCTTAAGTCGAGCCACGATGTTGGGAGCTGTCTATAGAATATTTACTTGCTTCTGAGTGCAGCTGCCTTCCTGCCTTATCGAATTTAATGTGCACAACAGCTTTTTAAAGCATTGGTATCATTACAGATTGAATACGAGAACGGAATTGCAATTTTGAATAGCTAGCACAAAACTAATAGGAAGAGACTGATAAACCCAACAGAACTTGGGTGAGACACCATGATATAAGGTCCTTTCAATAGGAAAGCAGAATATAAATTACAAAAGCCATATTTATGTAGAGACAAAAATCAGATAACTGTCCCATGCGCCATAAAAGATGAGCAAGGGGTTTGAGTGCAGGCTGGCTGTTTCTTTCTTAGCAGAGTATAATTTAAAGGGGCCAGTGAGAGCGTTTGGGAAGCATAGATGATATTCTGGTATCTAATCTCAACAGGAAGAATGACAGCCACAAATGCATGTCAGAAAGAAAAGAGTTTGCAGCCATTATCACACGTTTTCCTCCCTGGTTGTAGGCAGGGAGAGGGAGAGACTGAGGGCTTCAGAGATGCAAAATTTCATACCTAATCTTTCATTATAAAAGGAGCATTAGGTCGAGGCAGAAGCATTTAAAAACCTCTAAAGACAGGAGAATGTATTCAATGATAGATATTGGTACTTTGCAGGTATCTATGGAAAAAATGTCACAAAAGGATATTGGAAATGATGAACCTTACTAATAGAGACGATGATGTCATGAAGTGGCCTAGGCCAGAACCTGAGGGTCATTGCAGAGAAGAGCAGGGCATTACACCAGCACCAGGATGCTCGCACTGGACAAATGAAAGGAAGGGAATTGGGGGGTCTCAGAGACACAGAGAAAAGGTTGGGGAAACCAAAACCTTCTTCAAACAGAAACAAAGCTGTAGTACAGTCCTGGTTGCCTAGATCCAGTCAGAGAGAGAGGAGAGAGAGAGAGGAGAGAGAGAGAGAGGAGAGGAGGAGGAGGAGGAGGAGGAGGAGGAAGGAGGAGGAGGAGGAGGAGGAGGAGGAGGAGAAGAAGAAGAAGAAGAAGAAGAAGAAGAAGAAGAAGAAGAAGAAGAAGAAGAAGAAGAAGAAGAAGAAGAAGAAGAAGAAGAAGAAGAAGAAGAGGAATAGGAGGGGGACAGGTGTGAGGAGAAAGGGATGGGTAAGGGAGGATAAAGTGGGAGGGAGATAGGGAGGGAAGAAAGAAAGGAAGGAGGTAAGGGAGGGAGGATAAGGAAGGAAGAAGGGAGAAAGTAGGAATGGAGGGAGGGAAAGATGAAGAAAAGAACAAAGCTTTCAGAGATTCCATGGAAGAAAGCCTTGGTTTCATCTGGAAGTTGAAACAGAGAAGGGACCCATTTCATTCATATGTGAAACTACAAAAAAGAAAATGGGCAGAATGACGCACAGCGTCACGACCTTACAGAGAGCTGTAGTTATGCTCAAAGCCTGCCAGTTGAACAATCTTGGCCTGCTGTGAAAAACCTGAGTTGCAGGGTACCTTCTGTAAAGGACACTGTGGGGTGGGAGGGATGGGTCAACAGGTAGAGCTGCCTACCAGCGTAAAACCTGACGGTTTTAAGCTCAGTCTTGGATCCCATGGGTAGACACTGCTGGCTGGTTTTTGTCAGCATCCAGCAGAGTGAGACACGCTGTTCTATTTTTAACTTTCAAGGGAAAAATGCAAGAAACTTCATGAGATAAATGTTTAGCCAAAGAAACAGCTCAGCTGTTTAGGGCAGGCGCTGTTCTTGCAGAAGACCTGAGTTCCCAGCACCTATGTTGTATGGTTCACAGCAGCGGTCATTACAGCTTCAAAGGATCTGATACCAACTTTGGTGTCTGAGAATCTACCCTCACTTGTACACACCCACCCACCCGCCCACACCCCTTCCCCATCACCATACACACCCACGTTCCTGTGGTTTCTACATTTCAGGATTAGGACTGTATTGTCATACAAAATATCAAATTTTGTACATAAGCTTCCTACTAATTTTATGTTTTTTGTCATCAAATAACTGGAAAAAAATCTCTCTTAATAGGAACACATTTGATCTATGAGAAAAAATTATCATTTGATTTTCTTATAGAGTCTCTAGCTCTAGTTTATAATTATCTCAACCTAGGAAATTGGATTAAAATATTTTTTTGAGTATTAAAAAATCCTTAATCATTGTTTAGTCATCCTCAGACCAACTCTGCCAAATGTTTGCAATTCTTCTTTCCAGGACTGCTCAATCAAGCAATTTTCATGAATCAAAATTTACACTTTTATTTTACATGCAGCCAGATCCTAACAAGCTTGATTTCAAACGTGCTAATTTACTACTGTCATTTTTGTAAGGCTATAAATAAAGGTTGTCCTCATGTGAAATTATTTATAGGCGACTACAATTTTTGATGGAAAAAGAAGGAGTTATCAACAATTTTTATAACTGTTTAAATATTTCATGTTTTAATGCTTTCTCACCAAAATGTTTCTTTAGTTCCCATTTGATATGATTTCATAGAAATCATACACAGTGTAAGTGAACTTGTATGGATATACTTCTTCAAGTTCATTTGAATATTTAGAAATTGCTGTTGGTTCTTTCTATATGGCCTTTAGTTGAACACACTTGCTTCCTCTGAAAACGTTGATAGCAGTTTGTTATACACCACCATGGAATCAACTGCTGATGTTAGGAGTTTAAATTTATAGTGAATTGTATGTGTAATCTTTGTGTCTAATCAGTGTGCAGATTTATTCTCATTTTGTTGCTTCTACATATTTTACCAGAACGAGTTGCCCTTCCTCCATGATTAATGTCAAAGAACATTTTCTGAACTAATTTCTTATTGTCATTTTCTCCAGCATTTTAGTTAAGATGATGTTTACTTATTTATTTAGTTAGTTATTGTTGGTACCTACATGATCGTTCCTATAATCAAAACCAAGCTGTTCTGTAGTTTCAATATCTAAGCTCATGTAGTTTAAAACTACATGAACTATCGGTTTTTTGTTTTTGAGTTTTTTAAATATCTTAGCAACCACCACCTCGTGTTTTAGGTCTTTTTACTGAAATGTACCCATTCTAGTCTTAAATGTCAAACGTGAAGAAATGCAACTGACAGATTAACAAATAATTATCTATCCAGAATCTCACCAAAAGTATTTTCAATTTCTTTTATTGCCATACAGCATATATGTACCACTAATATACATCTAACTATGTAACTAAATACATGGTGGAGTCATTTCTTTCCGTGTGACATCTCTTCTTATATCTAAAACACTCATGTGCCGAAGCACTTGGCAGTTCCAAAGACCATTAATGAAATTTCATAAATGAAATGGGTTTTTATTATGCTAAAGATTTACTTCATATCTATTTTGTAACAACTCCCATATTAAATGCCTCCAAACATTGTTGATAATATACAATAGCAAATATAAAGTTAATTAATATATTTAATATCTTGTCTTATGCTGCATAAAACTTAGTCTAATGCCTCTCATCATTTTCAGTTCCTAACAAATGTCTCAAGAACAATGTATAACTCCTAAAAGATGACCATGCTCTCTGGGTTGGGAGAAACAATAAAAAGAGGCTTCATTTTAAATAAACACAAAGTGAGGAAATACTTCTAGGATGTTTCCTTCATGAAGCCAAGGAAAACAAGGACAGAGTGATTAGAATAGAGGATTTTAGAAATCTCAGAACCCATCAAAAGTTTGCACCAGTCTTAGGAGCACTTGTAAAGGAGCAACTGACCTCAGATTCTCTCTGTGAGCTCTGTAGTATTTTCTTTGTAGTATTCCTGATCATGTCTTCCCTAGTCAGTTAAAATTAGCAGAGGAAAAAAATGAAGGCGGCTCAATGACCTACAAAGTTGATATCAGAGAACACACAAACACATACAGGACTTTGAAAGGGGAACAGGCAAAGAGAAAAGGTAGAAGAAAACTTGAGGAGACAATGGTTGCAGCTTCCCTAAATGATGAACATCCTTGACAAGTGTATCTGAGAAGTCTACGATGAAGCTCAAGTAAGATAACCACAAAAGATTCACTATCTAGATGCATTGTGGATAAATTATAAAGTATAAAAGCAATACGGTGAACACAATTCTCCACATAGAGCAGATCTTAATAGTAGAATAAAAGTTATCATTGAGTAAAATGGGAACCAGAGGGAGTGATATATACACTGAAGCTGTTGGACGTTACAACTCCATATTTTATATCCAGCCTCAACTCAACTCTTCAACACTTCAACTAAAAATTTTATATCCAACGCAACTATCTTCCAAAAGGAGATCTACAGAAAAATGGTTATCAGCAGTTATGTTCTAAAATACAATATCAAGATTCTTTCAGGATGAAATTAAAGTATTTGAATTTAACTGTGGTCCACATAAAGAAATTGAAAATGTTGACAGAGATTACTAGGTACAAAGATAAATATGGTATAAGTATATTTTTATTTGCAAAGTTTTCCTTTCATTCGACTCATAATGCAATAACACACAGCAATGATAATTGTATCAAATTATAAAAATGTGTGTGATAATAATAGCATAAAAGGGAAAGAGATAAAATAGTTATATTGAGATAATTTGAAGAGTTACCACTGATACTAAGTTAAAATAATCACAAAAGACTCACCATGAGAATTGTAGCCCTCAGAATGGTCATTATAAAAATAAATAAATATATAGTAAGAGAACTAGTAAGCAGTTTAATATTTTGTATTTATGAGGCTGGACATGTGGCTCAGAGGTTAAGGACACTGACTGCTCTTCCAGAAAGCCTGGATTTGGTTCCCAGCCCCTACATGGTAGCTCACGACCACTTGGAACTCCAATTCCAAGGGATCTTAATGCCCTCTGCTGGCATCCATGGGCACCAAACACATACATGCTGCACAGACAGATGTACAGATAAACACTCATACATAATAAATAAATAAATAAATAAATAAATAAATAAATAAATAAATAAATAAATAGAAAAATTATATATCTGAAAATATTGGTTCAGTAGAAACTTTGGCATGCATTAATGGAACCACAGAAGCTTTAAATATAGAAAATAAGTAGCAAAGTGGCAGGTATATTTTGCCTGATGTAAACACCAGTAAATGTGCTAAATACTTAAAAAAGGCAGAGATTGATAGAAAGGTTAAAATATGATATAACTATATGCTATATGCAAGAGACACATTTTGATTCAAAGATAAAGTGAACCACCAAGAACCAAAAAGCCACATATTATTTAATTCCATCAAATGTTGAGAGAGTCGATGAGAGTATAAGATGCGCTTAGTCAAAGAGCATTTATGCTAAGGGTGGCAAAGGGATTTGGGGCAGACAGGGGTGGGAGGGAGGGTGTGACAGTTCAACCCGTGTGTAAGGATCTTAGTGTTTTGAGAAAAAAAAACTGAGTTGAAGTATTTTGTTTTATATTTTGAAAATCAGCATCCCCTAATCTGTGTTTTGACAGGACTCAGTTCAGCAGCAACACAGGGACGTGGGGTGGAGAGGTATGAAGTGGACTGTAGATAACTAGAACTGCAGCCATTTAAAAGTCAGTGTAGGAAAAGATTAGGCTTCCACTCGGTCAGGAGGAGAAAAAGAAAGGGACAATGAATCAGGCAGCACTGCCTTTTTCTCCAAACCAATTCCCTTTGGTAATTTAGCTAACATTAAGGACACTCGTGCCCCTGTCACATCTACTGGTCTCACATGTGTGATTATGATGCAGCCTCGTATATAACCTACAGGCTTTTCTGTTGTTCAAATATGCCTATAACCACAAATAGTGGATGTATAACCACTAACAGTGGATGACCATGCCACAGACATGGGCCCCAAATGTTTAGATCTTTGCAAAGTATTTTGTCACAGATAACACAAAACCAACTTATAATCTGTCTAGTTTTGTTTTTTTTCAACTTGACACACATTAGAGGCATCCGAGAGAAGGTATGGTCAGTGAGAAATGCTTCCGTGAGACTGGTCTGTAGCAGGCTTGCGGGACATTTTCTTAATTAGTGATGGATGTAAGAAGGGATTGCTGTGGAAGGGCCTAGCTCCCTGTGTGTGGTACCACCCTGGACACGTGGTCCTGGATGTTTAAGAAGATAAACTGAGTCAGCCAGGAAGAGCAAGCCAGTAAGCAGCACTCCTCCATGGTCTCGGCTTCAGTTTCTGCCACCATGTTCCAGTCTTGGCTTCCCTCAGAGATAGACTGTGAATAGTAAGTCAAACAAACCCCTTCCTTCCTAGGCTGCTTTGGTCACACTGTTTCCTCACAGCACCAGACAACCCAAGACACAAGCTGATCCATATATAATTGCCATGGACTTGAGACAAATAACTTTTTAAAAAAATCTATATACAATTATATATAGCAGTGATGGCAAAAGCCTAGTCAAGTTTTAATGGATGGTCCACACTAAATTTAAGATATTAGCCTTCAGCTGAATGTAAGCCACTATCTCTGTACCATGAAACAAGTGTTTCACGTACCTCTTAGGGTAGATTAATTGAATAGTTCTCCAAGAGTCTAAGCTTTTGTCTGCTGTGTTAAAGCTTCAAGGGCTTCAGAATTCCCATTTCATAATGAAGTTAAATGTTCCTGGCCAGCATTTCTGCACTGCCTGGGGTGTGTCTCTTCCTTTCAGTGAACTGGCTTCATTGGAATTGTAATTGCCTCAAATTGAATTTGAGCAGGAATATCTTTTGCCAAGGGCTTCTCAGGAAGTGAGATAAAGCAGTTGATGATTATAAATGATATACTGTATTATAGCGTATTAATATAATGTCAGAGTGAAATTTTAGCTTCTTCCTAAAAGAAGCTATATTGACATAGAGGCGTCCTATCTTAGGGATCTAACTCTACGGATGAAAATCAACAAAAAGATACTTATATTTTAAAATTTGTTTTCTAATTTCACTTTGAAAATCCAGCTCAAATAACAAGGCCAATTTCCAAGGCTTTGAGCTATTGTCACATAGTGAGATTCTCATGATCAGCATTGGTCTCTGTTCAACATGAACCACGATGAAGTTGGCCATTCCTTACTAGCCCACAATCTCAGAATAATCATTGACTTTTGATGTGTAAGTCTGACAGCCTCAATATGTGCCTGTGTTGGACAACTTCAGCCCTCTAAGATCATGACTGCCACTCTGAGGTACAAAGTAAGTTAAGGAAAGTACAACCGGTTTTATACCATATTATAGAATATATAATACAGAAATATGAAATAAAATTACTTTCTTGTCCAGAAACATTGGTAGGGGTAATCAACTTATTCTTATTCTTTTTACGAGGTCTATTAATCTATTAATAGATTATTTTTAGGTGTGTGTGTGTGTGTGTGTGTGTGTGTGTGTGTGTGTGTGTGTGTGTGTGTGTGTGTACATACACTGGAGCTGGAGGTACAGGTGGTTCTCACATGGGTGCTAGAACTGAACCTTGGCTCTCTGCAAGAGCAGCAAGTGATTTTACCCACTGAGCCACCCCTCCCTCCAATCCACTATTCACTTCTTAATTAATCTAATATTTTAAAAAACTGTACTTTTAGTTTTTCTGTTTTGCTCATGTATTATGATATATAACTTGCATTTCTTGTAGACTCACAGATTATGAAAATTAGAAAATCAGTGGCTGTTTGTAAAAGATGTAGCACATATGGGTAAGATTTGCTTTTTCTGTTAAGCCAAACACTTTGTGAAGTTACGATTTGATCTTTGATTAACGTGATAACATATTCTGCTATGATTATCTACAAACAGCTCTGGTAGAGCCCCAAAGACAGTTTTTTTCACATTCTGTGCCAAACACATCACTTATGGTCTTAAACCTGCAGTGGCTTCCCCTCAGTCCTCACAGCACCTTTCAAGTTCACACTTACTAACCTCCCTGGCTGGAGGCCTTCTTCATGGTTCTCTTACCTTGACCTTCCTAATCCTCTACTGCCTGTGTTCTCCCTCCTTCAAGCCCTCGCATGCACACCGAAATCTGCTGGGGATGCTAGCTGACATTTTTGTACCTAGAAGACCGTTAGCCTCTTCTCTCTCTTCAGCTTCTTGCTCTGGATCCTATTCCGGGACCTTCCTGGACACAGAGTAATGTCTGTCACAACAGCCATCTGGGTGGCCATTGCCTTCATGTCTCTGTCTTACTGCCTTCCTCATGCTTCCCAGTGTCCTTGTAGCTTCTTGGGCAATGTTAGAAACGTGAGTGCTTGTCACTCCGTTACCGCCAAGTCTGTGTTACCAATGGCCTAGGTAAACCCAATGGCCCTTAACACTAAGTACTAGACTCCACTAACTAAACCACCAAGGATTACATTTTATTAGAGGTACACACAGAATCCTGGTGAACACAAGAAAAACAACAGACAAGTCTCTTAAAGATACACTCACAGGAAATGAAGAAGCCTGGGAGTGGAGAGGCAGCTGTTGGGAGTTAATATTTGGATTAAAAATTACCTCCACAGCATGTGGCAAAAGACTGAAAAGCAATAGTCATTAAATAGAATGTTCTTTTCAAACATTTCCAGAACTTTGTTCTTTTTTTTTTTTTTTTTTTTTTTTTTCGGGGCTGGGGACCGAACCCAGGGCCTTCTTTTTGAGCTAAATCCCAACCCTTTTCAAACATTTCAAAAGCATTTGGGTCTCTTTTTAAAATTTTAGGCACAGATATCTTTTGTGATAACTAGATTCAATTTTCTTTTTTTCTCATTTTTTTTCTATTGGATATTTTTATTTACATTTTAAATGTTATCCTCTTTCCCCATTTCTCCTCCAGAAACCTGCTATCCCATCCCCCCTCCTCCTGCTTCTATGACGGTGCTCCCTCACCCACCCACCCACTCCTTCCCACCTCCCCGCCCTGACATTCCCCTACACTGGGGCACCCAGCCTTGACAGGACTAAGGGCCTCTCCTCCCATTGATGCCCAACAAGGCAACCCTCTGCTACATATGCAGATGGAGCCATGGGTCCATCCCTGTGTACACTTGGGATGGTGGTTTAGTCCCTGGGAACTCTGGTGGTGGAGGGGTCTGGTTGGTTGATATTGTTCTTCTTATGGGGTTGTAAACCCCTTCAGCTTCTTCAGTCCTTTCTCTAATTCCTCCATTGGGGACTCTGTACAGTTCTCAGTTCAATGTTTGGCTGTGAGCATCTGCCTCTGTATTTATCAGGCTCTGGCAGAGCCTCTCAGGTGATAGCTATATCATACTCCTGTCAGCATGCACTTCTTGGCATCCACAATAGTGTCTGGGTTTGGTGGGATGGATCCCCTAGGTGGGGCAGTCTCTGGATGGCCTTTCCTTCAGTCTCTTTTCTCTCATAAAGGAACAGTTTGAGAATTGCCTAGTTCCCAAACCAATCATTGTCTTATGTAACCTCCCAACAACCACAGCAGGCAAAAAAAATGATTAACCTAGTTTTATTGGTGCATTTCAGAAAGACCGGATAACTGGTTCAAGGCAACACAGACACAGTGGCAGAGCAGAGAGCCAGAGTACTGGCCTAGATCTACAAATACAGGGACCAAAACCCTTCGGTAATGAGTTATAAGCTATATCCTGCCTCCAAAACCAAATACCCACTCTAAAGCTGGCAAATACTGAATGAGACAGAAACTGAACAACTGTGTCTCTCGTGACTGGGCATCTGGTGCAGACCTGAGACTGCGCCTGTGTGACTCACACAATGTCCAAAGGTCATGTGCACACATTTCGGGTTGCTAGGTGGCTAGAGCTCTTCTGCTCTTCCTTTTGTGTGTGGATTTTTGCTGTACCTACAGGAATGTATGTGCTCCATGCGGTGGAGAATCAGAGGAGGCCAGAGGTGGACATCAAATTTCTTGAATTGGAAAATCAGGTCACCATTTGGCCAGCCATGTGGGCACTAGGAACCAAACCCAGGTCTTCTTCAAGAGCTCTTGACTGCTGAGACACTGATCCAGCCCCAGCAGCAGGATTCCATTTGATTTTTTCAGAGTCTAGGAATGTAATTAGTGGTAAAGTGCTTGCTTGGCGTGTGTGATGATCTAGGTTGATTCCCTAGCACCAGGAAGAAAGTGTGGAAGGGGGAGTGGGAAGGAAAGGAAAGGAAAGGGAAGGGAAGGGAAGGGAAGGGAAGGGAAGGGAAGGGAAGGGAAGGGAAAGGAAAGGAAAGGAAAGGAAAGGAAAGGAAAGGAAAGGAAAGGAAAGGAAAGGAAAGGAAAGGATAGGAAAGGGAAAGAAGGACCAGTGCTGCATGGTGTCAGCCCCAGGTTATTTTCTGGTAGCACACTGGATGATGTAATGGTGTCCTATGTTACTAGACAGTTAAAATGAACACCTGCTGAGTCATAAGGGTGAACAGAGTCACAGTGAACCTTATTCCTAGTGACATGACTAGATGATTTAGTGTTGGGCTGCTGTTCACTTGTTAATATAAAAAAATATTTAGCATGATCTTTTGGACCCCTTTGCCATCTGTCTTTCACTGTGGAATCTGAGGCTGTAATCCCTTACTTTGCTCTGTAAACCTGGCAGAACCTCCCAGAACATTCGCTCCAGGGTCTGCTTGCTGGACTAAAGGCGTCAGAAGGGAAGATCCAGCTCCATGTGCAGCCTGATGCTTTAGCAGAAGCGGAAGGTGTGGAGGAGCAGTCGCCCACCCCCACCCCCATACACACTGAATTACCTGACTCAGATTCTTCACGATAGGTGTCCAGCTCACTGGAAATTGGGTGTGGTATATCTACAGGTCTGCTCTCAGCAGCAGCAGTGAAGGAGGAGTTTGAAGATTTACAATGTGGTACTCACGTGAGGCCTTTGATTTCCAAATGGAACATTTCCTTTGACAGGATAATTTTGGGAATAAGCAAATGGACCCATGCTTGTCCTCTTTCTGTCCCCCAAGAGGAGAATACCACTCTGCCATGGTCCTTTGAGACACCTCACGTAAGGGAAGTGGTCTAGAGGCTTCTCAATGGAGCACAACTATGGAAATCTAGCCCGCTATGACACACTCACCTGCTATGGCATCCTAACCTGCTATGACCCCTTCACCTGCTATGGCACCCTGACCTGCTATGACAACCTAACCTGCTATGGTACCCTGACCTGCTATGACAACCTAACCTGCAACCTCTCCCTTAAGGCTCCTTTCCTACCTCAATTATCTTGTGTTTTCTCTACTTTCTAATTTCATTTTATTTCAAATACAAACTCTAGCCTGGAGATGGCTAAAGTTCTTTGGGTTCAGTGTAATGTTTAACTTTACTAAGAAACTTTCTTGTCAGTCCTTTCCTCGGGCTGACACTGGGCGTTAGGCGCTCTCCCCACAAAACAGAAGAAACAGAGTCCATGGTGGGAAATGGCCTTTCCAGAAACAACCGGATTGATCAGCTAAACACCTAAAGAAGTGGAGACATCAACGGCAACTCCTTATTAGTAGTAGCAGTAACATTATTGTTATTATTATTATTAATTTTATTTATTTACATTGCTCTCTCTCCCTCCATCCCTCCGTGTTCCCCCTCACAGAATTTCCCCCCTCCTCCTCTCCTTCCCCTCTGAGAGGGTGCCCCTCATATTCCCCAAACCCTGGGGTATCAAGTCTCTATAGATTAGGCATGCCCTCTCCCACTGACCCCAGACCGAGCAGGCCTTTGCTTCCTATGTGCTGGGGCTTCAGATCAGCCCAGGTATGTTTTTGGTTGGTGGCTTGACAGCAACTTCGTCTTGTGCTGCATCCATATTTTTAAAGTAAGAGCCCTTTCAAGACATTTATGTGAGGCTTGCATTCAATCCTGAAGATGCTTTCATCTTGAAATAATGTCCTCCTGAAATTCAGCACTAAAGACCCTTAGAATGACTTCATTTTAATATTGCTATTGCACTCTGGGGGGAAGTCAGACAGAAGACCTTCCTAGCTCTCTACTTCTGTGTCGCTGTTCACTCCTAAGCTGTTTTATTTTGTTTTAAAGTTAAGCTGTCCAAAAGTGATAATTCCTACTCTGCATTTTCACAAGCTAATGGGAAGATTAAAATCTCATACTATAAGAGGCTTCAGGGTCTGGCAGAAAGAGATTAGTCATTAGATTCAAGCAATTTAAGGCGTTTGTGCTTAATCAGTGTAGCCCTGGCCAAGTGAGCTAACAAGGAGTCATCAAAGCTACTGTAAGAGGTTGCTGTGAGAACTTAGAAAGACAAAGTGCCAGTCAAAGTCAGTTACAGGGTTGGCACTCAATAAATGTTAGCACCATTCAAAACCACAAGTCTTCATCAAATCCAAAGCATGTTGCCTGTTTCCCAAAATAATATGAGCTTAATGAATACATGAGTCATTGGCTGTTCTGTAAACGGTTGTGAGATACCATATCAAAGACAGGAAGTCAAAAGAAAGTGAGGTCACTGATGTAGACCTGGTCATCAGTGAACAAGTGGGTTTATTCAAAGCTAGCTTGAAATTCTATTATCAAAGTCACCAATGCAAAAAAAAAGTTCAGATGAATTAATCATTAAATAAATGAATCACTGGTCTAAAAAGAGGCATAATTTTTATTATTATAACCAAAAAGAATTTGTAACAAGTAAGAAGGACCTTTTATAACCATTTTTACCCTAAACTGAATGCGGAATTTTCAAGTACATTTTTGGATAAAAAGAGATTTTTGAGTTTGGTATAACGATGGATAAATCTGTGTATATAGTTTCCATATATCTTTTATTAAAATATAACATGTGAGCTTTCATTTCCCAGCTATACTTATAATAGCATCTTAAAAGTATTCATTCCACAGACATGTTTAGACCTCGTGTCCACTTTTAAATTTTACAGTAGCGCAGGAGTCCGTTCTACTCTCGACCTTTGAAACAGTTTAAGCTATGACATCAATCACAAGTGAGTGAAGGAAGAAACAACATAACGAAGTTCATTCAAGTTCCACCCAGGCGAGCAGGCTGGCACACTAGCTCGCTATCAAAAGAAATCAAAGCTCTGGTTTGCTAACTGCCGAGGTATGAATCCTCCTTCTGTGCTTGATACCAGGCAAACAACAGATTCACAGACATTTTTATGCATATGACATGAAGAAGCAACTTCCAACACGAGCTGCTTCAGACCATTTGAGAGAACAGAGGAAACAAAAGATGGTAGAGATAAGAAAGGACCACTTAGGAAAGCAAAAAGACTTAGGTGGGTTGGGGGCAGGGGGCAGAGGGGAACAGTTATCCAGGCCACACACTGCTGTCTAGCTAACAGACCCCGTGCTTTCCTCTGTTGTGGAAACCGTCCTCTGGGACCATGAAAATACTGGCCGAATGTCCAGGACAACACAAAGCCCTGCCATTCCCCACACCCCCTCTTGCCTACTAATGTCAGCTGCTATGCACCTCTACCTTTTGTGACTTTCCTAGAGAATTCGTAGGACCTGAGAAGCACCGCAGCTTTGGCGTGGCTGTGCTAACCGGACAGTCCACTGAGATGTGTCAGATGTGAACGTCCAGGAATTCGTTGAGATGTGTAGACTTTGGGTAGGGTTCATTTTGGTGTGAGATTTTTTTAAAATTTAAAATCTATTAAAGTTGTAATTAAGATAGTTTTACTTTAGGGTGTGTCTGGGTGGGCAAGCATGCGTACGCCATACGTATACAGTTTCCGTGAAGTCCAGAGAAGAGCTATGGATCCCAGGGGCTGGAGCTACAGACAGTTTTGAGCTGCTCGTTATGGATGCTGAGAATAAAACAAGAGTTTTCTGGAAGAAGAGTAAGCACCCACCATCTCCACAACCCCAAAGTCACCCGTTTAATAGTAAACTCATTGCCTACTCATTGGGTGCTGTTCTTTTCATCTATAGAAAAGGAAATTAAGGCATAGCGAAGATGAGAGTCCAAGCTCACATAGCCAGGGAGAAGAAGATTCCAGACCTTCCATTCCAGAGCCAACGGTCTCCATCACTCTTTTTGAGAAGTGATCATTGTGCGTGGAATGTCTACTGTTTTACGATTCTCATCCCCATCATGTGTGACCAGCAAGGTCATCTCACGTGACCAAGCAGTCATCATGAAAGGCACCAACTTGCAAAGAACCATCCACACATACAGCTGTCTTTGTCGTCGAAAATGTGTCTTATTTATTCACTCTACTTTAAAAGTGACTTTTAGAAGTGATATAAATATCTCATTTTGGGTAAGGAGCAACTACAGAATGGATTTGGAAACTCAGTTTCAAAAGCTTATGAAACTTTAAAAGAAAGCTCCAGAAATAACTCTTGGCCACCGCGCATTTCTGAAGCGTGAGGCTGCGCCCCCTTGTCAGGCCTCCCTAACCAAATCTGTGAAAAAAAGAATCAAAGGACATAATTTTTTGGGATTTCTTCTGCCACGAGAGATACACCGAGCTGCAGTGTGACTGCGGCTGTGATGTCCCAGTCTTCCACAGGCAGCAGCTGGCCCGTGGTATAAAAAGCAAATTGGCGAATAAAATTCACACTTCTCAAAATGTGCGAACGTCCTGATTTTTTTTTCTCTTCAGCATCCCTTTCCTCTGAACCCAAACCAAGGAGGCAAACACGAGTGTTTTAAAGAGTCCTTTCCAGTTTGAAATGCTGTCGATTTTCCTGGTAAAATATTGTGTTTATGGCAGGGGGTAGTGAGGGCTAGCATGTGTGCATACACACACACACATCGCACACACAAATACACTGCCCTTCCACATTACAGAACTAAGCTACGGGATAACGAGAAATCTATGCACTGGCTAAGCAAAGACCCATTTTAAGCGTGAAGTTAGGAAATATGATAGGAAGACACAAATTTGCTACTGCATGAAGAGGTAAATCTAGTGACATCATGGCTCTGAACTCAGCATGTATATAATGCAGATATGATTTAGCATATTTTAAAATTAAGATGACTTTACTTTGTAGAAGACATTAATATAACAGAAAAAACCTTTCTTTACATATAATATGTCAATTAGATTAAGGCAAAATAAGTGAATTTTATAAAACTCAGACACCTCTTGATGGAAGGTTCAGTTAAATAACAATACTTAGAACCTCACCAAATGTCACAAAAATCTCTCAGGAAGTTACACACTTTCTAAAATGTAATTTTCTAAGTGGAATTTCCTCAGTATTTTTTTTACATTTAACGTCTTTAAGAGTAGCAATTATAATGTGTATATCTATTGTTTAGTACTTTTCAATCAACTACTTTTTCAAAATGATCGCTAATTATAAAATGTTTGAAGATTTGCAGAAAATTACAGGACAGTTGAGACAGATTTCTTCTGTACCCCCATTGACTGTGTTCCCTATCATATTTTCTATTGTCAGTAGATACTGTCTTTGTATTTGAATGAACCAATGTTCCTTTGCAATCTTTTTCCCTCATCTTTATTAAAATAGAGCTGGCAAGTGATAAATGTATGTGAATATGGTAGGCACTGTGATGTCTTAATACAAGCAATGTGAATTGATAGTCAATAAAAAATTAGCATATTAATTACTCCAGCTACCTATCCTTCCTACCTCTGGCAATTTTCAAGGAACCATGCTTTTTTTATATAGTCCATGTCCACTTACTAAGGGATGATACTGCCAATGGTGGACAGAGCCCTTCCGCATCAGTCAGCAATGAAGGAAACATGTCCATAGGCTTGCCCAAAGACAAGACTAATGGAGGCAATTCCTCAGTTAAGCTTCTCTTAGATCACTGGGGTTCTGTCAGGTTGACAAGAAGCTAACTGCATACTCACTTAGACCAACAGATCCTCACCACCCACCCAAATTTCCCCAAACCCATCGCTGTACTGTTAATGAGTTCAGCTTCTTAGAATTCATGCATATGTCAACAAACCACACAGTTATTATCTCCTAGTACCTGACTTACATCACTTTACTTATTACTCTCTTGCTAATCTAAATTGCCACCAAGAACAGGATTTGTTTATTGCTAAAGATGGAATAATTTTTAATTGTTTACATAAACCTCATTTTTAAATCCATTCATCTGCTGGAAGGCAGCAGGTTAACTCTGAACCTTGGAAGTTGTCACTGTCATAAAGAACATGCATATAGCTATCTCTTTGACATACTGATTTTATTTCCTATGCATAAGTGTATATGTGTGTATGTGTATGTATATATGCATACGATGTATATGTATGTGGATTGATGTCTATATCCAGGTGAGGGCAGGCACAAGACAAGGCAAGGCCTGTGATTGGGCAGTGAAAAAGAAAGGCAGGTACAGAGTTTTGGAGAGGAGAGAGAGAGGAAAAGGAGGAAGAACCAAGATGGAGGCAGAGAAGGATGACCCAGATCTGTGTGGCCTTAAAGGGCCACAGGTAGTTATGAATATTTCACAAGGTATGGATTTTTATAGGACAATTTGTCTTATCTAGGTGAGCAGTTTATATCAATATTAATTGGTTCAGAGTTTATTGTGTGGATGTTTTGTGGGGTGAGAATTTACTGATCTAAATCTGATTGATAAATTATAAACTTTTTGAGTTTTGATTTTAACAGTTTGCTGGGAGTTGTGACTATAACCACAGGGAGCGTATGCTCGGAATGGGAGCAGAGTCTGAAATAAGAGAGCCTCAAGATACACGGCCGCTGCTGAGGCTAGCAATGGAGGCAGAGAGATCACTGGGGACAGAGAGTAGCAGGAGGTAGCATGGTATGGTGACCCTGCCATCCTTTAGTTAACATTTACCACAACATATGTATATGTGTGTATGTATATGATGTATGTGTATGTATATGAATATATGCCCTAGGAGAATTGTTTGATGTAATTGTAGCCTCTATTCTGTTTCATAATAGCTATTTTAAGTTAAATTCCCTCTCAGCAGTGGACAAGGTTCTCTCCCTCCCCAGCCTCTCTAACACGCATCCTTGTCTGATAACTGCCATTCTCACAGGGGAAAGGTGTATATTGCTGAGGCTTAAATTTGTATTTCCCTGATAAGTTGTGGCTCTGAGCAGATTTTCTTATACCTCTTGGCCACTTGTGCATTTTCTTGAGAGAAAAGTCTGTTCCGGAATTATGATCAATTTTAAAATCAGTATTTTTATTGTAGAGTTTCTTGTTCATTTTATTTATTAACCTCTAATTACATGTATTATTTGTAAATATTTCCCCATTTTTTAGATTATGTCTTAACTTTGCTATAGTGCAAATGCTTTGGGTGTCTAGCAACTCAAAATTGATCAACTTAAACTTAAGGCCTGAATCTGTAGAAATACTAGAAGAAAACAGAATAATGCACAAATCTTGATACATCATGATTAATTAAAACCTATCATTCATTCACATTTTTCTTTGCCTTTGTCTGGATTCTAAGTCAAATCATGTCCACTGGATGATTTCATTGGACTAACATGGTCCTCAGACATTGATTCTTTGGTTTTTGATGACAACTGGCAGTTGTAGAAGCTCAGTTCAGATATTTGTAGAGTGGCCTTCCATTGGTGTGTATGTCTTCTTCATAATCCAAAATGTTATAAGTTTGGTGGGAGGAGGACTGAATGGTGTAGGGGCACGCTTATAATTCTCATCCCAGGACGTTCACCATCACAGTGACTTATCTCTGCTCACGCCAACCTTGACTATGTGCGAGGGTAATGTTCCTCAGCCTTCTTGAGGGTACAGGAGATTTCTCTTCTTGTCCTATCACATTCTCTCAGAGAAACTCACAGTGTGCAGTCCATGCGAAAATGGTGGGGAGTTGTGCTCTACCCCAAAGACAGAAGATCTGCAAGAAGCACTTAGGATCCTTCTGACTGAAGGGTCGTCTCTTCGTCTCTTCCCCACCTGTTTACTAGTCATAGACTCAGAAATAATTACATTCTTTGGGTCACAATCCAAGATCACTGGATTTAATGTGTTTCTCAATTTCTTCCAGCATGGCCATGGACAGCTTCTTCACGTGACACCTGTGTCCTTTGAAATATCTCACGTTGTGGATTTATTGGTTTATTTTCTTTTTATTTTCATCTAGCTGCTAACTTTACAGCATGCCAATATTATTTAAGCTCACGTGGTACATTTCTCGCCTCATGTCCAGAACCAATCACTCTTCTAATGACACCTCCATCCCTGCTCCACTTTCATTCATGAATAATATTTTTAAAAATAGGATCTATGCATCATACCCATGGCTGGTAACATGTCACTGCATCTATGCCGTTTCGACTGATAGAGAAAATATATGTGTGCTTACTAACCATGCATTTGCTCACATCTATAAATATTTCTGTACACAGCCATCTGTGCCTACTCAGAACTATATATGAGTTCATACCAGTGCCTCTCACTCTAATTTAAACCAGTTGGACCATGTTTGCCTTCGTCATGTTTATCTGTAAGATGTCATGTCGGCATCGAGAAACCTGCTGCCTGCATTTACTTATTGTTCAGGTCCCTTAGACACGTGCAGTAGCATCTAGATATCTCCCCTGCATCCCAAGGGTAAATAATTTATCAGCCGTAGGTCATGATTATATACAGCTCCTTTTGTCTTCATCTTATTGACTTTCATAACTTTAAATCCCTTCACCAGTTCAAAAGGTTTGTGTCAGAATTTGTTATACAGTGAGATCACTTACACAGTGAGATTGTACGTTGAGCTAAAACAGAAGCCAGCATATTAATCTATCTCATTTCATCTCAGGTGCCAGAATATTAAAATGCAATTGCATTTTGCCCCAAATTCTGAAATACTTTCAACTCCAAACCTAATTAATGTCTATAATCAAAGAGTTCGTTCACAGTGTGTATAAGGCACTCACATATATGCACATGTGAGCCGTTACCCATTACCCATTCATGCAATCAAAATCTTACAGAAATGTAATGTAATATTTCATATTGTACTTTCTGATGAGATACACTATAGCTTAATGAACAAGCATTAGAAAGGATACAGGAATATGTATTAGCCCACCAGAGGTGACTCTCCTTCTGAGGATTTGAATTATTTCTCCTCTTATCTTCCTCACATTTTAACACAACATCAAGGGAATACTGCCTTGGGTACTCCATATTCTATCATTGTTGGAACAAGTCTAACTGAGGTCCGGGCAGGTAAGTGCTGAGAACAGAGTGTGAAGCTAGGCTTTGCTTCTGTGGCTTAGATCTTTGACCTGCAAAGGGACAGCAGCATCCAGGACAAGGGTCACTTGGCATCTCACCCAGTTGTATGTATTGATTGAAGATAAATATCCCAAGACAATCACAAATTTCAAGCACGCCTTTAGTCCCAGGACCCAGGAGGCAGAGGCAGATGGATCACTGAGTTCAAGGACAGACATGTCTACAGAGTGAGTTCCCCTCTTAAATAAACTAAAAGTATCGTGGGAGGCAAAGTGGCCATTACCAGGGCCTGGGGGAAGGGGAGGGTTGGGACGACATGTTAACAGGTACAAAATTTCACTTAGAGAACTAATGCCGAGTAATGCATTGCACACCATAGAGATGGTAATTAACTGTGTATTATATACCTAAAAATGCTGAGATGATAGGTTTCAGGTTTGATATTGAACATGGAAAAAATGGATTGAAGAGAAGGCCTAAAGTTAAGAGCACTACTGCTCTTGCAGAGGGTTTGGTTCTGAGTCCCACACATGGCCCACAACTATCTGTAACTCTACTTCGAGGAGATCTGACACCCTCTTCTGTTCTCCATGAACACCATATTCGGATGATTTACAGACAGACAGGTGTACAAACCATTCATTGACCTAAAATAAAATAAACAAACGTAAAAAGTTTTCTAATGGAAATTAGAATTGACTAAATTAGCTTGACTAAACTACCAATAGTGGCTCAAATATATCATAGCCTACACATATCAAAATAACGTGGTGATTATTCCAACATTATATAATTTTTATCCTGCTAAAAGTGGTCTGTGGAAGCCTACCTGGAGCCAACTGATGCTTAGAACTACATATGGCTAAAACTGAAAGCTATAATCAGAGTGGAAGCATTTCTAATAAGTTCTTAATATTGATTCAAACTCAGGCAGGGGACAAGTATAAATAAACACTAATGCACGTTTACTTTTATATTAATCAGGAAATCAATAACTAATATCTTAATGTGTTCTTCAACACAACACAGCCTCCTTTTATCTTACACAGAGTCAGTCTTTTTATATTGTATTTGGCATGATGATAGTAAATTGATTTAGTTTCCGTGTTCTGACTCTGAAATCAGATGGATTGATAGAGATGGTACAGTCTCACTCTTGCGTTTTCTTTACAGCGATACAGTTCTAAGCCTGTATGAGCCAGCTAGCACCTGTCTCTTAGCTCTTAACAATTTTCAGGGAAATCCACTTGCATAAACGGAGGTTGTGCCTTCAATTTGGTGATCTGTAAGCACAAGGCACTAAAACACCCCTAGGTTGGGAAGTGAGAGGTTTTGCCATCAGCTTTACCACGAGTAGTGTGCTCTAGGGAGAGCCAGTCTCTGTCTGAGACACTTGAGAACTTGTGTTCTCAAGACTTTGTGAGCCCAGGTCTCAGAATACACGAGCACACTCCAGAGTCTCTGTCCCTTCCAGAACACAGAGCTGGCTTTGTGGAGCTTCGTGGGCTTGAGAGTACGTGGCGGGAGCAGGCATCTGGGAGTGGATTCATGTATCATTTCCTGTGCAGCTTGAACCCTATCTCCTTGTGTTCCCTCGGTCCTCCCTCTGAATTCAATCTCACGGCTTTCATCGCTTTCCATCTGATCCATCCCCATACGGTTTTGCCAAGACAACAGCCAGCCTGAGAAAATGGAACGCAACTCTGAGAGAGAGAGAGAGAGAGAGAGGGGGAGAGAGAGAGAGAGAGAGAGAGAGAGAGAGAGGAGGGCTTTGCTGTTTGGATCATGGTGTTAAGCTGCTGGGCTATGGAACAGTTTGCACATTATTTTATGTCATTGTTCCAAGTAAGGGCAGCAGCTCCAGAAACACTTGAGATTCCCAGACTTTCCTGAAGGGAAATGGAGGAGCGGATCTGGGAGAGGGGGAAGGTAGGGGTGGGGGTAGGGGGAGGGGGTGGGGAGAACTGGCCGGAGAGGAGGAAGGAGAAACTGCAGTCAGGATGAAATATTTAAGAGAGTTTTAAAAAAGAAGAAGAAAGAACAGATAATGAAATAAAAAGAGAAACACGAACATGTTCTGATTATTTCTGTGAACTGGTCAATCCGTCCCCAAATGCTAATGACCCCAAACAGTAGATGCACGTCTGGAACATGAAGCATACCTCTTGGTGTGAACATGCAAAACATTTACATGGATGCATTGAAACATTATTTTCCAAGCCTTTGTCCGTCTAATTTCTTAAGGCTTCACATTTCCCGAAACAGCTAGATGCTTCCTCCGTTGTCTTGACAGACTCTTTCCCAATTGCTAAGTTTAACAAATTAAATACATTCACTTATGTATGTAAAAATGTATGTCTGATACCTTAATTACCTGTCACACTTTTAAAGAAAAAGATTAATTTATTTATTTTCTGTATGTGAGTACACTGTCGCTCTCTTCGGACACACCAGAAGGGGGCATCAGATTGCACTATGGATGGTTGTGAGCCACCATGTGGTTGCTGGGAATTGAACTCAGGACCTCTGGAAGAGCAGTCAATGCTCTTGACCACTGAGCCATCTCTCCAGCCTTCCATTACACTTTCATAAAACTTCTATGTACTGTATTTCACCACTAAAAAGTCTCGTATTAAGATTTATAAGGCAAAAACCTACTATGTTTTTTGATGAATTTTTCAAATTTGTAAATTATTTATCTTTAAAAATACATTTGTGATTTTTCAAATGTGCATTAAGACCATATGTCAGTCCCTACCATCAAGATAGGCATCAACAGTGACAGACATGACATGAGGTTAGGTAGCACAAGGGCAGCTGAGGGAAGGGCCTCCTTAGGATTTAAATTGCCACATAAAAATTTGAGGCCTCTGGCTTTGGTTGAGGGCAACACTACTTCCTCCTGGTTAAAAAAATAGAAATAAAATCTAAGTTCTACATAGGGTCGTGGTTGGAGATCTGACATTTCAAGCAACATTCTACCCTATCATTTCTTCTTTTGAAGAGTTAATCTCTTTGGGCCTGTCAATGACTTGGTCAGATATGCAGACTTCACCCCCTCCAAAAAATCTGCTTCTCCTAAAGGAGAAGAGGAAAGAGAAGGAAAAACAGGAGGAAGAGGGAAAACAAGTATTCCTTGATGAGATAATGTGTTTCCCCTCCTCTGAAGCCCCTCCTTCAGTGCAGCTGCCTGCAGGGCCTCTGTTAGGTAGGAGTTGGGCACGGTGGGGGCACCCACTTCAGAAAAGCTGAAGAATAACTTTTCTCTTCTATCCTTACCTTTTGATACTGCTCAAAGCCTGGACGTGCTTTCCTGGCCACCGAGCTTTTCCCTGGCTCTCCAGAGACTGGTCTCCTCCTACCACAGAACTACTTGTCAAACTCTTTTACCACACCTGCAGGCTTCCTTAGACCCTAACTGAGAAGGAGTGGCTTTCTGTCTCCTCCATCCACCCTCTTCAGGCACCTGCCAACATTCACAGCTCATCTATCCTGTAGCTTTTCTCTCAAATTTTAATAAAAATTCTTTCATTAATAAGAGTGAGAACTAAAAGAGTGAGCCCCACTTGCTCCAACAATGTATGCACCCAGTATGAGGTCTCTACATTTCCCCAGTAACAATGATGATAGATTAAACAATTCTAATAAAATTATGCTTGAAGGCATTCCATAAAAGCATACTTACGAACTCATAAACAACCAAAGACTAGCTTTGGGGTGAAAAGAAGACCACTTTATATCAAAACTGTCGAGTTTCATTGTGGGGAAAACTCCTAATAAATCCACAACTGACTTAACAACTGAATGCAAATGTAGAAGCCAATTCAAGCAAGCAAGTGGTTACTGTAAGCTTAGTAATAGCTCTTTCTAAAGCACAGTTAAAATATACTTTATAACCATGTTAACACACATACCATCATTAGATACCCATACATATTTGGTTCTTTAGCAAATACTGCTTAAATAATTAGCACTAGCTAGCAAACGAAGAAAAAATATTTCTTCATCGGCTTGAAATATCTGGAGGTATAAAATGTTGAGGAAAACAACCATGAGGTGGATAACAGGTACATCACCCAACGGAAATCTTAGCATGTGGTTTACTAATCTGACCCGAGTACTGAGCAGAGATCGCACTCAGCGGTGAAAGTCTGGGAACTCTGGCTTTAATCTTAACATTGCTTCTAAAGCATCTGACGCCAGCCTTGCCTGGCAGGTGACAAAGCCACAATTTGGTTGCATCCTTTACAAGTCCTAATGCCAATTCCCTATCCCGTCACAGCACTACCGGCTGGGGCAATCCTGATGTGGGAGGATTGGGCCCATTGTTTCATTTCTGTTTTGAATGTGATTTCCATTACGGCTGGGGATTAAGTTAAGTCCTTCTTCTATTAGGCCTGAGACTTGAGTTCCCCCACAAATGATGGGATTTGCACTGGTGCACACCATTCCAATCCCTGTCGCCTGTGATTACCCCCAGGTCACTTCATTTCTCTACTTAATGTCTTATAACGGCCAGGAGTTACGTCAGGCTCTGGGGAGGCACAGAGCCTCCAGGGCTCCTTGACGTCCTCTCCCATAGTCCGCTGGACAGTTCAGGGCCAGCTAGAGTTGAGTGCCAGAAAGTTCTATAAAAGAGCATGAAAAGTTAAATTTGTCTCTGGAAGCCCTGTGACTTCCCCACCCAATCATCTGGGATGAGTAAGGCTGAATCAGCAATGGATGGTGCTAGAAGCAAAATGGCCAACAGGAGGTGTGCTTAATGGGAATGCACACCTTGTTCCCTGTCGCACACTTTATTATGAAATAAATAAGGAATTTAAGAATTCGTAAAACTAGAAAAGCTTATTCAGAGCACAGTGAAAGCACCCTAGCTTTCTCTCTTTAAACACCAATCCTCTGGCTCCTGTCTGCTTAGTCATTAAAGAGTCCATCTCTGCTGTCTTGTCATAAAGATATTTAGAAGTTCTTCAGTACTTTTCTATACAATGAGAAGCATCAGGAATGCCTCAATTTCTAAACCTCCCCAGCCATCCCATAATAATCTTCCTGCTTAACCACATTCTCAGTTTGAATAGTAAAGGGTCTTTGGCCCTCGTGACCCGGGAAATCCTTTTCCCCCCGATGAGACCACGCCTCTAGGTTTGATTTTGCTGCACCTGTGGGTGTACAGCATTAACACAGCCTTCAGCCATCCAGCGTCTCTTCCTGAACGACCCGTGTGATCTCCTTTGTGGAAAAGCATTACATATTTTTGAAACCCTCTTTTCATTTCTGTTCACTCATTCATTAAACTTCATCCAGTGCATGGTGGTTTGCCCTCTGAAGTTTCCTGATTTCATCAGGCTTTACGGCGGTGGGAAAGCAAAGCGAAGCTGGGAGTGGACAGCCAAGGGCTACTTAGCATGGTCCCTCTGTGTCTTAAAGCAGCTTCGGAATGTCAGTGCTTTCCTTGTAGAGATAACCATCTAAGTGAGCTGCTTATGGGTTAGCGATAATTATTTTAAAAACTTAAAAATTAATGAATCTGGATTAGAGAGACGCTCGGCTGTTAAGAGCACCAGCTGCTCTTGCAGAGGACCTGGGTGGACTCCCAGCACCCACAGGGCAGTTACAGAAGGTAACATACAGGAGACATGATGCCTCCTCTGGCTTTCTCAGGTACCAGACACACGGTGCACTTAGACACATGCAGACAAAATACCATACCTCATATCACACACACACACACACACACACACACACACACACACACACACACACACCTCTAGTAAGAAACAACCAAATAAAGAATGCATTTGTTCAGAAAGAGACCCAAAGCTATATATAGAAGGGAAAAGACAATGATCGAATGCTTAATTGTCCTTTAGAATAAAAGATTGCTATTCTCTGGATGTGGGGGAACTCCCCCTACGCATTTCCCACTGGAGCCTCCATTTTGCCAACTCCTGCTTGGTGCTCACATAGCTTCTCTGGGGGATCTGGAGCTTGGTGTCCTTCAGGGACTCACTGCATTCATAAAACTTAGTTGTCTTCCCTTTTGCTCAGCTAAACTATTTCCTCCTCATCGTCTAACAATTGACATCAGCTGTTTCCTCCAAAGTTGGCTAGAGCATGCATTCCAATTGCCCAAAATGCATAGCTAAGTAAATATCAAAAGGAATCCTCCAGGGCAGGGTGTCTGGTCTCTTCATTTAACAAGGGCCACTACAGCACAGGAAGCAGCTGCTGAAATAGCAGATAGGCTCAGATCTCAGGAAGCTTATGGTCTACTGAGGGGAGACAGCCACAACTAGAATGAAAGCTGGACAGGACTATCACCACAGATGAGTAGTGTGACACAATAAAGTTTTAGCAGATGGCAAAATCACTTTCCACTTTCCAGACCTGAACCTAGTCACGGAAAGAGCTAAATGCAAGATTAACACACCGAGCGAACGAATAATTACTCAAGAGCTGTGCACCATGTGACATTTGGGAGCCTGAGTCTATTTTGATAGATTGCTGTCTATTAACATCCAGTTGTTATTTTTGAAAGTCTTAATTGGAAAGACAGATGAGAGGTAGCTAGGAGATGACAGACAGACAGGACAGGACAGAATAAGACAGACTGACAGTTCTTAAATTATTGGTAAATAGCAGATAGGTAGATAGATAGATAGATAGATAGATAGATAGATAGATAGATAGATAGATAGATGATTGATAGATAGATAGATGGATGGTAGGTAGATGGTATACATACATACATACATACATACATACATACATGCATGCATGCATGCATACATATATATCACAGGACAATTATGGGAAAAGGACAGTGCTTCTGGGAAAGGTTAGGATCCTATTTTAGGCATAGAAAGGTCTCACAGATAAAGAAGGTCTTTAAACTCTGCTCTTAAGAAAGTGAGCAAGCAGGCTATACAGATATTTGAGGGGAGAGATGATGGCACTTGGGTTTCACTTTGGAGATCTTAAGAGTAAGAGGCAGACAGGCAGACATAAAGCGAACAAGCCACAGACTACAAAGTTAGCCAGGCAGGGCTAAAGCTCTTATAATGGAGGATAGAATTAAACCCCAGATGATGCTACTAGAAAAGCAGAGCTGAACGGCATTTGACACCTCATTATGTCAACTGCCTGTCTAGTAAAACATCTATTTTCTTCAGAACTTCCAAGAAACCGCTGGGTTAATATTGATTGTAGCATTATATTATTTTATTTCTAAAATACTTCTTATCTATTGCAGAAAAATTTAAAGCACGAAACATTAAAACACAAGAAGGAACAAATTAACTGTTAGAAACCAAAGCTTATTAAGTATATGCTAGTAGATGTGCATGTATCACATATATGTATCAATATATGTACACGTGTATATGTTTAAACAAAAACATATCTTTCAAATCCTAAAAGATAAAATACATTGTTTCGGAGTCATTGCCAGAATCTGTTTAGGAACCCTCAGACTCAGACATACATGTGAAATATGATCAAATCAGAAAGTTGATATCGTTGAAATTTTTGTATATTGTTTTTATTATTACTCATTTTGGCTTTGTAAATCACAATTAATCAACCAACCAACTAATCAATCAGGAAGTTCTCCATATTAATCTCCCTCCTATTGTTGACATCAGCCAGTACCAGGGACAACAACATTCCCTCCCCCAGTCCTTCAGGGCAACAACTTTTCTCTGCCCTAAGAGGTGCCTGGACAGCAGGAGTGTGTGGTGGCTTCTGACTGATTCAGTATAATCCCAGACACCAGAAATGCAGGGTCAATACACTAACCTCAACCATTCCAAATAGCAGAAATGCTTCCTGTTACATTATCCTACCCCATGGACTCTTTTCCAATGTTCAGCCTGACCAAATGTCCACATTAGTTTTGTGACATTTGTTTTAGTAAAGAGGATAATTTAACAACTTATTTCTATAATTGAGATTTCAATATTCAATTTACATGCAGTGTCTATATGAAAACTTGTGTTGTGACCAAATCCCATCTTATTAGTGTAATAAATGCCTACTTCTGAATAGTTCAGTCTAGCATTCATAATCTAGTCTATATCAGGTTACTTGATTGTAGCTAGTCAGGATGACTGCCTGCCCTTTTTATACAGCATTTCTCATTCTTCGTAGGATAATGGCTAGAAGGACACTTGTTCCTGTTGCATTCTGTTTATATGCCTTATGATTAGAAAATCAAACATTCAATCCTCCTTGAGTAGATAATTCGTATGAAACCTAGACATGGCAAACATTGCATTTATCTGGCCAATATGTAATCGTTAGTATTGATTTGCATCAGTATAGTGTATGTGTACTGTGGTGCATGTGTGTGTGGCGTGTGTGTGTGTGTGTGTGTGTGTGTGTGTGTGTGTGTGGAGTGGCACAGATTTTCAAACTTTCCACAGTAGAGTTAAGTTCCTACTAAAACAGTATTCCCAGCAATAAAATAACCAACAATGGCTACTAATGTGATACCTAATTTATGCCTGGTTAGAAAATAGATGGCCGGGGCTGGAGAGAGGGCTCACTGGTTAAAGCATTTGTGAGTCTTTCAGAGGATCTAAGTTCACTTTCCAGTGCTCACAGAACGTCTCACAACTCTACATAGCTCTAGTTTCAGAGGATCTGACGCCTCCTGATCTCTGCAGTCACCGGGCATTCATGTGGTGTGTGTGTGTGTGTGTGTGTGTGTGTGTGTGTGTGTGTGTGTGTGTAAAATAAATAAATTTAATTAAATCATACCAATAATTTCAAGAAAACTGGTAGCCTAAACTAGTGCATGTAAGATGCTAATCCAGATGCCAGGAGCAGCCATTGCCTGCCGCGATGGACGCAACAGCGCTTTTGGAATGCCTTGTGCCTGCCCAAGTTTCTCTTCTGGAAATCGGCACTAGCGCACTCAAGAAGGACACCAGCCTGCTAACATGCCTTTTTGTTGTAATACAGAAAGGTAAGAGGCCTCTTGGAGGACATATTCAATCTCCTCTCTGAGACAGGAAGACCTGATACGTGGTTGCTCACAGAGCATAGCTGGCTTCGCTCCTGATGGCTGAGTGGATACTAAAGCAGTCAGCAAACCCATTCCAATTAGCTATGGTTTTCCATTTAGACTCTTTCGTCTTTCCCACTGCCTCTCCTTCTGCCCAGTGAGTGACTCACCAATAATCCCAAAAGGATATGTCAGCTCACGCAACAATAAAGACCATTTTCAGGTGAAAGGAAGGTTGCAGACAGTTTTCAGTCCGAATGACTATCAGACAGGAGCAAGTGAGGTGTGTGGATGCAGCTTGGCTCAGTTTCCGGTTTGACAGAGAGCCCAATGCATCTGAAACAGCCCAACACATAATACTCTATCTACTCAGATGTAACTGGCAGCAAGTCACAGCACAATAAATTTCAATATCCACCATCAACCCGTCATCTTTCATAACGTAAGTACGACTTGGGTCACCGCAACCCCTCCAAAGCCCAACAGCCTATCCTTCAGACTGTTAATCAGACTTCTGGGGATGCTGTCAACACGTGGAACATTTCTACCAGGTATAATTCTGCTGAACCTTCCTTGAGATTCATCTGAGCTCTTCAGTGGAGCTGCTGTCATTTTTAAATGCCACTTTAAACGGGAACATCCGAATTTACTTACACAGTGGATTTGAGGTTTAAGAAACATTCTGCACAATTCTGAGAAACCCAGGATTGCAGACTTACATAAATGTCACCAAGAAAGAGCCGCATAAACAGATTCAGAGGACTCTGAATAGTTTCCTTCCCCCCCGTCCTTCCTACAGTTAAAGAGATGCTGCTTGGGATCCCCTGGAATGTGGAGCGAGGGGTAAGGGCTTGTTCTCTTGGTGACCAATCTGCTGATCAAACCTAAAACCCAAGAAATCACTGATCACTTATTCAACAGCTCAGTCACCACTAAACAGAACAGATCAATCAAGTGTCTCCTCCAAACACAAGCCAGAGTGGGATGCACCGTAAAGAAGAAAAAAGCACGAGGAAGTCCTGTGTGCTGGAGGGAAATTAAGCCTGGAGTCTGGGCACCACAGCTTTGTTTGAGTCTCAGTTTCCACTCCATATTCCCTGGTAAACTTAAACCTGTTGAGTATTTCTTAAAACGGAGATTATAGCACTCTGGGGCAGAAAGTTTTCTATTGATTTTTAAACTTTGGACAATTTGGTATTTGTATACAACTTTAATATATTCTCTTTATCATCTTCCTCTCTGTCTCTCTGTCTCTGTCTGTCTGTCTCTCTCTCTCTCCTGATGACCTCCTTCTGTGTCAGTCCCTCTCCTTTCTCTACCCTCTCCTTGTGCAAGTCGTATGCCAGTGGTCACAGATGCCTTGTGTGTATGACTACAACAGCCATGTCGCATCTAGAAAGCAATATTCTCTACTCTCCTCCCTGTAATCTGGCTTTCCCAAACATTATCTTCTCTGCAGTGTTCCCTGGGCTGCAGAGGGAGAGGTAAAGATGCCCAGTGATGGGTGACTCAAGCCACTCACTGTCAGTTCTCTGATCAGCTCTGAGTGTCTGCATCAATCACGGCCCACTGCCAAAACGAGGCTTCTCTGACCAATGTGACCTACGCACCAGCCTAAGAAGCACCAGGCGCTCTGCTGCAGCTGAATCTATGTGAGTTGAAGATGATCATACACAGTGGCTGCCTTACATAGAAATACACCCACATAATAAGTATGAGGACGTTGTTGGTAGTGGTTAACAGTAACGGCAATTGTTAGTGATGTAAATATATAAACAGAGAGAACTGACCACAAAGAAAGATGTTGTAGAAACTTCTTCCAGACTAGACTTGATCTACCTTAAATGAAAGTCAAATACGGAAGCTATAATTTCAGCTTGATATTCCTACCTGAAAATGTGTTTGGTCATGAGGGTCTTCTAATGTCAAGATGCCGATAATCCTAGCCCTACTGCTCTCTGCAGACTGCATGAGTCATTTTTTCAGGTGGCCACTGACCATGGAAGGCCTTGCTGCCCTTGTGTTCGATGACCCCCTTTGATGTCCTCTGGCTGTATGTTGTAATAGGAGAACGGGGCGTGTCTATTTCACTGGGTTTGCCTGGAGCTAGTACAGTGCCCCGTGTCTGTTAAAATGAAATGGCCTTGATACTGATCATGACTTTCACCATCTGAGCTATGATAATAATTATTCATTTTTAATAACTTTTGAACAGCTCCTCAAACATCAGAAGCATATTACAAAGTGCCATTGGAGCTGACGTTTAGAGAACTTGGAACATTTTAGATGGCTGCTTCTCAAGATGTACTTCAGTGCTTCCTCGGGTCCCAGGGCTACCACAGGAATGGGAAGGGAAGGAGTGGGAGACCCAGAGGGATTCGGCACTGCTCTCCTCAGTGATTTCACGTCTCATGAGGACATTAGGGTGTTAGATCATAGCATCAGCTAGGTTTATAATTCTCAAAAAATATAGGAAAGCACTGCACAGAATTCTTCTTGATAGCATGGAGACTCTAATTTGGGGGGAAGGCATGGCAGTGATTTTGGAGGACAACAAGGAGACTGAAGAAGACAGGCATGGCCACTATTCACAGTGACTTTCTCTGCTAGAATGCCCCCCTATAGTGAGAAATTAGCCAGAATAGAAGAGCTTATTTCACTGTATCTTAGGATGATTGGCATCTCTTTTGAGTAAAAGACACATGGAGTCATACACAACCAACATCTTGTTGAGTGATAATGTCATTTCTTTTACAGAGTGACCAGATAGGAATTTATCCTCAAGTGGCTTTAAATAGCCTAATCACAAGTGTGCATAAAATTCTTCACATACAACTGAACATCTAAAATGAAGGCAAAAGCATTTTGCAAGAATAAATTATTTATGAGAAGTTATAAAGAATCCCCAGAAAGTGCTTCATCAATCCATTGAAACTATTATTTCATTTTTAAAACAAGTTCTTTAGGCTGAGTTTAGGCATTTGGCATGTATTTGATCTGTAATGACCAGATAAAACAAGGAGTCATACAAGTATGATAAATAGCTATGCTGGGTTGAATGATAAATGCCCCACAAAGGCACAGGCTTTGAGCATTTGGCTCTCAGTCGGTGGCACCACTCAGCTCAGGGAGGTTTAGTCCACGTAGCATGGCTAATATAGGAAGTATATCATGGGGGTGGCCAAGTGTGAGCCCACTTACACTTAACTCTGCTTTGTGCTTGCCTATGAGATGTGAGTCCTCAGTTTCCCCCTCCTGCTGCCAAGCTTAACCTCTGCTTGCTGCCATACTCCACATGCTCGCCATGGACTCATTCTTTTGAAACCAGACGCTCAAATAAACTCTTTTATGAGATGTCTTGGCCATAGTGTTTTATCTCAGCAAATAAAAAGTAGCTAATAAGCTAAGTAGGAAGACAAGACTTTGGCAAGAATTTTTAGTGTTTGATGAATCTGTTCATTTAGCATGTGCTCGCTCTGAGAAACTCTAGTGAAGGCATTCACTGGATCTAACCAATAAGAAGAAAAAATGGTTCATCCATTACTTCGAAAACAAAGATTAGGCATCACTGAACATGGTACTATAAAGCTAATGGGCAGAAGGAAATAGTCACAGTGAACAAGTGATCATAAATTTACTGTCACTCAACACTGACATCTCTCAGATCTCTCAGCTCCAGACAAGTCTGAGCTCCGTATAGATTAGGTCTTATAACCCGGTGGAGAAACAGCTGAGTGTGGTATCCCTCAGAAGGATGAAACTGAAACATCATGTTTGAGGGCAATGTGGGCTACACAGCCAAGCTCAAGGCCAACCGAGCTAGACAGTGAGGAATATGTCCAATCCAAGGGCTGCAGATGTGGCTGAGTGCCTACCATGCACAAGGTGAATCCTGAGCACTGACCCAACCAACCAACCAACCAACCACCACCACCACCACCACCACCACCATCACCACCACCACCACCACCAACAACAACAATCTAATGGGAACCGAAGAAGAAAAGGACAGGACATCCTTATCATTATCTTTCATAAGGAGCTTACTCTGCCACGACAAAGAAATCAGTCATGAAAACTCTATGTAAAGTCATCCAGTTTATGTCATATTAATGACAACTTTCTTCTGTATTTGATTCTCCAATGAGCTTGGGTTTGTATACCAGTACTTTGACTTCCGTTCCTTTCTCTGCGATTAAACACTAACAGGCAACGATGCTAACTTACTACTCATTTGGATTTCTCAATGAGACTGGAAAGATTGCAAATAACCGCTCCATGATAAAAAGTCAAATGATAAACTCTCTCTGTACATTAAACAGACTGCAGATATGCAATGATCAAAGAACACATAGTGACTGGGGTAGGCTAGGCAACAGATCTCCCAGATCCCCGTGCCAAGGGCCTCTGACAGGGAAGGAATTCCATCACCTGCAAGGAAGCCTTATGTCACTTAACCTCAGTGTGCTTCGATTTACAGGCTGGTGTGAGGCAAGGAGGAGAGGCTACATGTTAGTGTATGCCGGTACAGAACGGGCACTTGGCAAACGGTGGCTTCTGTTGCAGTGACTTGCAACTCAGTTGTACTTCCTGTGTAGGGGAAGAGGAAGTTAGAAAAGGAAGAGATATTTGGGGAAAAGACTCTTAGCTTCTAAAAGCCATCTATAAAATTTATGACGATTTGACACTGTCAAGACTCAGTTTTAAAATATGACACATTTAAAAAATGTTCCTGAGATCTAAACAGCCTACTCACTGAAATTATATTGTAAAACGAAAAAAATAGTAATTTCACCATATTATAAATAAAGAATAGATGACACAAAATACACACACCCACGTGGTGAGTCACTGGGAACACTGTCCCTGGGTTGTGACATACCTGAACGACATCACTTCCCCAAACAGGTCTCATCACTGTCAGAAATGAGGTACTGTGCCAGACTTTGAGGCCAGCAGCGGCACACTCCTCGTCTTAGTTCTCATACACCCAGAGAGTGAATTCATGATGCTAAGGAAACAAGCTACATGCGTCTCCCATCATCACAGAGTAGAAAGGAATCTGCTGCATGAGAATGAGGATGAGGAGGGTGGGGATGGTAACCTTGGTACCATGCTGCAGCTGCCCTTCCTGAGGACAGTCCTACAGCAAACCAGGATGCTCAGGCCGTTCTTCCCCGTAGGACTCCAGAGCTATGTCCCTCTGTCCTAAAGATGACAGGCATGGAAAATCCACTGCTCCCCCTTCTGAAAGAACCAACCTCAACGACATGAGTCCTAGGCTTTCCAAAGAGAAGAAGCTTGCTTTGTGCTATAGCTTGACAATTCTTTTCGTTATTATGGGATGTGTTCTACATGGAAAGGAAAAGTTACCAGTCTGTAAAGTAGGGAAAGGAAAACTTAATAAAACAGAAAACACATGTCTAAGTAAAAGAATATGTCTTTTCACGTCAGGTTTGGGGGATGTGCCTATAACCTTAGCACTCTGGATACTGAGTCACAGGTTGAAGGCCAATTTGGGGTACACAGCGAGTTACTGGCTAGCCAGGGCTATGTAGCAAGGTCCTGTTTTGAATAAAACAAAGAAAAATGAAACAAAATGTATGTTCTTAAAGTGAGGGACAGACAAGTACTGAGAAAAATATGCTGATAGGATAAAACAAAATTAATGAACGTTCTGGGAAAAAACATACCACTACCTCTGGAAAAAAAATCAGAATTTTATATTCTGATTCTTGAAAAATTATGGCTATAAAATAGCCAGATATGCTAAGCCTGTAAGAGCATTCTGTTCCTACTTTCCCGGCAGTAAACGATCTGGCTGATTGCACCCTGGGAAGCCGTGATAAATTCCCTGTCTAGTTAAAATACCCCCGTGCTGTGCATAGCTTGGCTGGCCAAACTGTCTTGGTTCCAAGTTCTAAACAAGAGGTCATATAAATCAATCCTAAACTCTACACAGATCCACAATGAAGGCGGTTTGGGTATTGGGTCTCTAAGTAAATTTAGCTCAGCTTTGGGGAACTTCTATGAGAACTAAAATGTAGTTTGCACAGGTCCCAAACTAAACTCTTAGGTTTTTTTTTTTAATTTTACTCTGTTTTTAAGATTTATATTTACTTTTATGTGTGTAAGGGCTTGCAAGTATGTATTGCACCACATGTGTGCCTTGCCTGTGGAAGTCAGAAACGGCCTCAGGTCCCTTCGAACTGACAGTGGTCAGACAGACGTACTGTGGGTCATGAGGGTGCTTCTAACGGAATCCGGGTCCTCTGGAAGAGTGGCAAGTTCCCCCTCCCAGCCTCTGAGCCCTCTCTCCAGCCCCCTCTTATTCCAGTCTTACTCTGTTTTTCTCTGTCTGAATCTTGGTAGAACATATTTTATTAATGACTGTTTCACCTGACCATCAAAGAGAGAGCTTTTAATAAACTTCTCATGACCCAGAATACAATAATTTAGAACAATAATTCAATTTAAACGGGTCTTAAATGGTCAACTTCAGGAGGAAAATAAGCAAATGCTGGGGATGGGTCCACGGTTCATTTCACTTTTATCAAAGTAGTGTTTTAAAACTCTTTGGAAGAGCATGGAGTGTAGGAGTTGCAGAAGGTGTGGTCTTTCAAAATACACTAAAGTAATCTGAATTAAGTTTAAAACTCAGGAATAATATGAAGATAAGCCAAGACAAAGAGAAAAGGTAAAATTTTACTTGTGTTTCCAAATCTAGCAGATGGATTAAAGTGAGAGAGCTTTATATTTAATGACATAACATTACTCTGGGGTAGCCTAAGGCATCCTCAGTGTGTTCAGTTTCACATGGTACTTCAGTCTTAGCACTCCCATGTGACCCTGAGTCTCACCCTACATTTCCTAGAAGAAACGGAAGTGAGAGTTCTGTACTGATGGACGAGAGACAGTCTCACTGGGAAAGTCCAGCAAACTATTTGGAAAATATTAGCTGGAGCAGTACTAATTTGGAGAGGAAAGCTTCAGGGGGACCTGGAATCTTTTAGAACACAACTTTCATCAGTCAGGTGTTAAGACAACATGGCTAACATACAACAGAAATGAAAATAAGACATGGGGGAAAGGCATACATCAGGGCTCTTTCTCCAACTGAGAAGAGCAGTTGACTTAGCCATGGGTTTGAGCTCTGCCATTGTTAGGCCATGTGGATTCAGAAATGCTCCGAAGGTGACACCCTTACAAAGGAAGGGACAGAGGATGGCATCTACTGTATTGTCCCCTTGTAGGCAGTGTCCCTCCTTCTCAGATCCATCTCACCTCCACTTACTCTATGCTCTTTCCCACAAGTTAAATCTGACTCCTGTAAGAAGGCAGGTCCATAAACCTAACTCTGACACACCGACCTCCCCCCGCCTTGGTTTCAGCCATGATTTTGGGCTGATTTGGATCATCACCAGCTGTCTTTTGTTTGTTTCTTCCCTTGGTTCTCACAGAAGTGACCTCGAGCTTGTGTGTATTCCATAGTATATTTACATGTAACATAAAAATGTCTAAACTCCATTACTTTAATGTCATTCCTTTTAAACGAGTGGAGAGCAACCATTCTGACCAGCAGTAAAAAGGAATTGCAATTATCACAGGAGCTTCAAGGCAATGCCACCTTCACTGCCACTGTCTGCTCAGCAGAGACGTCTTTGAATGTCATTCTATATCAAGTGACCAGAAAAAAGGGTGTGATGGCTGGAATAAGAATGACCCCCATAAGCTCACACATTTAAATTCTTAGTCACCAGGGTGTGGCACTATTTGAGAAGGATTAGGAGGTGTGACATTGTTGGAAGAACATTGTATGTCATTGGGGGTCTCTCTCTGTCTTTCTTTCTCTCTCTATGTCTCTGTCTCTCTTTCTTTCTCTCTCTGTGTCTCTGTCTCTCTCTCTTTCTTTCTCTGTGTCTCTGTCTCTGTCTCTCTCTGTGTCTCTGTCTCTCTCTTTCTGTCTCTCTCTCTGTGTCTCTGTCTCTGTCTCTCTCTGTGTCTCTGTCTCTTTCTCTCTCTGTCTCTGTCTCTCTCTCTTTCTTTCTCTCTGTCTCTGTCTCTGTCTATCTGTCTGTCTGTCTGTCTGTCTCTCTCTCTCTCTCTCTCTCTCTGTGTGTGTGTGTGTGTGTGTGTGTGTGTGTGTCCTCCCGCTGCCCCTCCCATTACAGATCAGGATGTAACTCTTCACTGCTTTTCCAGCACCACACCTGCCTGCCTCCATGCTCTCTGCCATGATGATAATGGACTGAGCTTCTGAAACTGTAAGCCAGCCCCAACTGAACTTTTTCCTTTAGAAGAGTTGCCTTGGTCGTGCTGTCTCTTCATGGCAATAGAACAGTGACTAAGACAAAGAGTGAGATTAGATGTGATCTTTGGTTTGAGAGTTATTCTAATTTCCTTTCTGTTACTAACCAAAAGCAACTTGGGGAATCAAACAATTTACTTGGCTTACACTTTCTGGTTATTTCTGGTTGCAGCACATTGCTGTAGGAAGCTGAAGCAGAAACCATGGAGGGATGCTGCTTGCTAATCCACTTGAAGGTTCATATCTTGTCAGCCTTCTTCTATTGCTCAGAACTACATGTTCAGAGAATGGTGCTGCCCACAGTAGGCCGGAATCTCCTACATCAATCAAGATGGTGCACCACAGAGATACTCCTGAGTCAATCTAATCTGGGTAATCCCCCCACTGAGACTCCCTTCTAGGGGACTCCAGAATCTGGGAATGTGACAGTTAAAACTAACTAGAACAAACCTTCAAAAAAGAACAGTCCAGTTATTTTCTAAAACAGACATATTGCTACTTTCAAAGTCATTGGCAGTTCTAAGAATCATGGGTACCAAGGTTCATGCTAGCATTTGCAAAGCTTGAGTACTCCATAAAGTATGCTTAGCAGTGACAAGATGAATAATGATTGTTCCACTGGTCTGGCAAATGGACAAGAGGGATCAGAAGTGACCCAAGTCACTGGGGTTTTGGCCAGACTGTGTGACGTGAGGTCAGGGTTCCTTCAGCACAGCCAGGAGACGTCCATTGTTTTCCTCTGTGCCGCCATTCTTGCTCGCAAGAGTTCACTGCTGACGGACCATACTCTCCTTCATCTTCAGCTTTTACCAGCTGTCAAACATCATTTTTCAACTTCATGGAGAAATTTAAGGAACATCGAATTCTGGCAAAGATATCAAAGGCAGAGACGATTGCCTCCAAGAAAGCTAGCTTCGCTTGGGGTGAAATGAGTTCGCTTGTGTAGAAAATCAGATTTATATATCTTCATTTATGTGCAGCAGTGAGCACATTTCCTGTTTTCTACTTTGAGCATTTTAACACTTCAAATTTCCCCCAAAGATAGATTCTTACATTCTCGCTAATGTAGCTGCTTTCCCTCCTGTGGCACTGCTTCACCACACTCAAAACCCAGACTTCTCACGCAGCTAAGCAGCTAAAACTGCAAAGCAATATTCCATGTCTTCCTTTTTTTTCTGTTTATTTATTTTTCTTTAGAAACAAAGTCTCACTATGTAGCACTGGCTGACCTGGAACTTACTACATAGACCAGGCTGGTCTTGAACTCGCAGAAAGCCCTTGTTTCTATCTCCCAACTGCTGGGATTAAAGGGATGCACCACTATGCCAAGCTTTGGTTTCTTCTTTCTTATGCTAGAAACCTAAGAAAAGGTGTAATGCACAAGCGGCAGTGTTACTTTAAAAAATAAGATTGGTGTTTTTAAAGTATGATATTAAAAAATTTAAGATGTGATGTATTTTGTAAACAATATCCCACAATTCTCTCATTATGTAGATACAACATTTAACAACATTGTCGACTTGGACACATTAAATGTGGTGAAAAAATCCTGCAATATTTTTCATTGTAAAATATAAGGTTATAATAGCAGCTAATCTTTATCCAGAAGTTTATATGATATTATATATATATATATATATATATATATATATATATATCCTCATTTGAGCCCTGTAACAACTCTTCTACAAAACAAGAATACTGCCGTGTCAGTTTTAAAGATGAAGAAACTAAGGATAAGAAAATCTGAATGCTATCTCAGCAGGCATGGTTACGGGGAGTGGGGCACTCACATCTTGATTTGAACGACACGGAGTCCACAGTCTTCACTATGAGGCTGTATTGCATGCAGCTGGAGGAAGATTGTCACATTAGTCAATTCACGGATACTTTAACTTGAATTTTGTCATTAAGGCTTACACATCAAAACTTGAAAATATGACTGAGCATGGTAGTACACACATTTAATCCCAGCATCCAGGAGGAAGAAGCAGGTAGATCACTGTGAGTGCCAGGCCAGCTTGGTTTACATAGCAAGTTCTAAGCCAGACTGGACTAAAGAGAGAGACTCTATCTCAGAAACAAACAGACAACAACCAAACCCAAAAAAAAACCAAACAAATAAAAAATCTGAAGAATACCAGCAACTATATGTTGATCAAAACAAACATAATAAATTCACTAAAATATAAATTAGCATAGGTAGACAAAATTATGAATATTTTTCCACTCAAATATCATATTATAGCCAACCTTTTCTCCATTTTCCCTCCATTTGGTCTTGTCCAGTTCATCCCCTTAGTTTTTCCTAAGGCCCACTTGCCTGCCCACATAAAGTTTAAATACATATGTTAATGCACAAGTGGTACTTTCCCTTATTTACACAGTACAGTAGGACACCTCTAGCACATAAAGGCACATGAACAACGAACAAATTAAGAGCACTAGCATTCCAACCTCCACAAGTCCTTATCCTTTCTATATGTTGTGAGTATGGACTCCTCTGTTCACTCAAATTGCCTCAGATTGGCAGTGGCTATAGTCTGCATTTATTATCTCCTTTTAGGATGTTACCTGAGCCATTAGCAGCAGATCCGTGTCCCCTGTCCTTGTGGGTGCACATGCCTTCCAGGATGTCCCATGCTGGCCCTTCCCATGGAGCTAGTAACTGCCCCCAATCCTCTAAAATAATGAGTTTTTTCTCTCCATTCTCTCTCTTTAAAATATCTTTATTTGATATGTATGAATATTTTGCTTATAGGTATGTCTGTATACCACATGTGGGAAGCACTTGTATAAGTCAGAAGAAGAAATTGGGTCCCCTGGAGCCAGAGTTACAGTTATGAGCCACCATGTGGGTGCTGGGAAATCCAACCTAGGTCCTCTGGAAGAAAAGCCAGTGCTCTTTACCGCTGAGCTATCTCTGCAGGGCCTCCTCCGAGAATTCACAGTCGCGTCTAATAACTCAACTTCTTTGCCAAGTTCATTTAGTTTCCGGCTTTCTTCTACCATCTGTATGCCAGAGTCTTCTAACTGTACCTTCAGATCAGTCCTTTCTGCTGGATCCCAGCTGTACCCAATAGCCCTCCATAGCATCTCTAATTACAGGATTAGTGGAGATCTCAAACTTACTGTGCTTGAAATTGAACTTGTACATTTCTCACACATCCATCCCCGGGTCTAGGAAAATCACTCCTAATGTGTAAAAAGTACCCAAGAAAGCTGTTGGCCCAGTCAGATGCTCAAGAGACCACAGTACTGACTGTCAACTGTCAGGCCCAACTTTCTCAAAGTAACCTACTCTGAATAAGCTACCAAAACACAGCAGATATTGTACTATCCTCACAGAGCTGTCCATAGGCATCCAATTATGACATTATGACAAAAATAAGTATTATTTTGTTTTATCATAATGTATATAAATGTATGTAATGCACAGTCATCACTATATGGGTTCTGGGATATTTTGGTTTAAATAGCATGTTCTAAAATGTTCTAACAGTCCATCAAAACTAGCACAAGATAGGCTGGAGAGATGGCTCAGTGGTTAAGAGCAGTGGCTGCCCTTGTGGAGGACCCAGTTTGGTTCCTAGCACCCACATGGTGGCTCATGACTGTCTAGAACTCTGGTTCCAGGGGATCTGACACCTTCTTCTATCCTCTAGAGGCACAGGACACATGTGATGCATAGTCATACATGCAGGCAAAACATCCATACACATAAAATAAGAATACATCTTCAAAGGTAGCACATAAGAAGCAAGGTTTAATATTCTACTTCTGCCTATAGCAACCACTTTCAGAAACAGCTTTATTGGGGTCTAATTTATGTACTGTAGAATCAACCCATTTTAATTAGTCAGCTGAATGGGTTTTAGCACCCCAACAGTGAATGGCCATCCCAACAATATAGGTTTGAACCTCTTCTGCCATCAGTCTCTTCTTCTACCTCCAGCCCCAGGCAGCTACTACTGATTCATCATTACAGATTTGGCCATTTTGGAAAGCGGATGCAATCCAAGGGCCCTCAGTGTTTACCTCACCAAGCATGTGCACATGTTGTCTTAATATTGAAGTGGCCATTAGTGATACATTTCAGACAATGAGCAAGCGCCGGAGAGAAGTCATCCAACCTGTCCAAGGACAAGCAAGGGTATTTTAGCTTGCGAAATTAACCTGCCTTTAAAAGCACGTGAATATTCAGGACAGAATATAACAAATATACAGAAAGCCATCAGCCAAAACGAAGCAGAGAGTGAATGGTACATCAGTCTGATTTAATTCCACCTCCACTCACCATGGCACAAATGAGCCCTCACAGAGAAGATGGCTTATCTGTCTCAAACCTGAACTACGGAAAGATGCACACTTGACCTTGGGACCAAAATGACAATGTTTCTATCTCAATCTCAAGGAGCTACACTTATCCATAAAAGAGGCATATGGACACAGTGACAGAATGGTGTGTCCTCCAATGCTGATCCTAAGATTAGTATATGAGACCATTGTTAAAAATTATACAGCCGAAGTTAGGAATATACTTCTTTAAGAACTACAATTTCTCTTTTGTGCCAGTTTAGAAAACATTAAATATATTTTTGATTGTTTAATTAGGTGACCATTTGGTGATAGTATTGTATGAAAGACAGTTCTTCATTCTTCAAACTAAATGATTATCAAATACAGACTGGACACATCCCAAAGCCATCATCCTCCCCCAAACCATGCAAATACAAACAACTGCTGGTTGCCTTCTTCCAGGCTGGCTTTGAACTCAGTTCCTAAACCTTCTCCTGCCTCTACCTCCCAAGTCCTGAGATTTCCCTCTCGTTATTTTACAATGTTAATTTAAGGAATAAGATCGTACATTCTACTTGAAGCATCTTCACTACAACAGATTCCCTTTGTTGAATAAATCATTTCCATCAAGTGTCTGATGAAGTAGAGATGAAAACCAGATGCTCTGAAAGTTTCCATCCCTATGCACACCCGTAGCTTTGATAACCACCAGGAGAATAAGGTCAGAATTTATAGGATTCCCTCAGGCTGAAAATCAAGATGGAGGACTCCCTTGACTGAACCTCAGGTTCCTGCTGCCTGTCACTGCCAAGAATGAAGTCACTCGAAGCCAACATGCAGTTTTTTATAGCTTTGTGCAGCAAAGGCTGTTCCTTAGCAACCAATGTCCACAAATGGGTTTCCAAGGAAACCAGAAAGCCCAATTTATAAAGCTATAAAACAAAGCAACTGTAAAGACAACATTAGACACAGAAAGTGACTATTCTTATCATCGCTACTGACTACCTGACAGGAAAGTGGTAAAAATGTTTTATTTTTAAAGTTTAATGACATAAACCATTGTTAGAAGCATGCCACATTTGATCCCTGACTTCGGCATCTTGCTGGGCATTTTTCAGGATTCAAATGAAAGATATCAAATATTTGCATCTTTAAAAAAAATAGTGGCCTCTGGAGATATAATGATTTTAAAATCATCGACGAAGAACAAAATCATTCCCAGATCCCAAACAGAATTCTGTGTCCTTCACTCCTATGTAAAATAAGACCTCTCTGCCAGCATGTTCCCGACGGTTCTGACAAGGCTTCACTATAGCTTTCTGAACCGCAGGTTTTCCTCACAGGGGAGGCAGTAGATGGTTGTGCAGAAACAGGGGGAATGGAGAAGCATGAGGGTGCCTAAAGCTGGGTGTCACACATACGCCACACCTAAGTGTTTCAAGAAATCAACCAAATGCCCTGTTATTAAGAGTTCTTGCTCTAAGTAATAGCAGAGCCAAATGCATTGGAATCCTGACTTTTTCAAATTTTAAAAATAAATAACGCAATCTATGTATCAAAGCTTGCTTATTCCCTAACAATGGGCTCCGAACCACCGGCCCTGGCCACCCATTGGTAATCCTGCGGTATCACGGTCACATGTTGGCAGCAATGAGAGAGAAGGATGACTCCAAGGCTTCCCATCACCCAGGGTCAGTTTTACCAAGAAATGACGATGGCAGAAAAAGACCTGACGGCTTACATTTAATGTGATGAGAGTCGCTGGGGAAGAAAGAACAGAGCGGAGGCATCCAAGAAAGGGGGGCAGAAAGCTGAGTCAAGGGAGCAGGACGAGCACCACTGCCAACCAGGCTGTGGCGGACTCAGGAGGAGACAAAGCCAGGGTGGATATTCGGCCATGCCTAAGCATCGGAGCCAGGTTAGGGACGCCACAAGAAGCTTCCAGGACATCTGCAGTTCTCTCACACAGCCCGAGGCTAATAAAACACTCAGGAAGTACTCAAGGTCAACAGGAGTGGGTCTGATTGGTCTGTTTCCTGTAGGAGCCTGAAACTCAACCACGTTCTAACCTTTCCCAGACATTACTCATACTGGGCTATACTAATCCTGTCTGAAAATATTCTGTACAGAAATACACACATTTTTGCTTCTCGCTTTATCTAATAGTTGGCTGTCTCGGATCTTGAGTTTTATGCTATCCAGGTTATATATGTATGTAAAATGCACTACTTCTAGTTTCCAGTCCCGCTATATGTATCTTCACTTTCTTTTTCAAAAGAGGGAGGGTATTACTGAATTTAAATTAAGGCTTCTCAACCAGGGATGATTTTTGCTTCCAAAAGAAAACTGACAAGTTCTGGAGAAATCTTGCTTTGTACAGTTACACAGATGGTTTGGTAGTTTTACATTGCCCATATCACAAAATCAGTATTTAAATGGACACCAAACTTAATGTAATATTAATTAAATGGCTAAAACAAAAGCAACTTTTAAGAGAAAATAATTAGAGTTGGATAATTTTTAACACGATGAAATTAGGAATTCAAGGCAAAACTGGGTATTGGTGGCACATTCCTTTAATCTTAGCACTCAGGAGGCAGAGGCAGGCAGATTTCAGTGAGTTCTAGACCAGATTGATCTACAAAAGGTTTTTCAGGATAGCCAAGCCTACACAGAGAAGGCCTCTCTTGAAAAACACAGTACAATACAATACAGTAAAGTACAGTACAGTACAATACTTCAATATAATCTAAATACATTTTCTCCATAAGTTGATTTCTTCATAGAGTTAGAAAGAGCAATTTGCAATTTCATTTGGAATAACAAAAAGCCCAGGTTAGCAAAAACTATTCTCAACAATAAAAGAACTTCAGGGAGAATCGCCATTCCTAACCTCAAGCTGTATTACAGAAATGAACCACACACCTATGGTCACTCGATCTTTGACAAAGGAGTTAAAACCATCAAGTAGAAAAAAGACAGCATTTTCAACAAATGGTGCTGGTTCAACTGGAGGTCAGCATATAGAAGAATGCAAATCAATCCATTCTTATCACCCTGTACAAAGCTCAAGTCCAAGTGGATCAAGGACCTCCACATAAAACCAGATACACTGAATCTAATAGAAGAGAAAGTGGGGAAGAGCCTCGAACACATGGGCACTGGGGAAAACTTCTTGAACAGAACACCAGTGGTGTATGCTCTAGGATCAACAATAGCCAAATGGGACCTCATAAAACTGCAAAGCTTCTGTAAGGCAAAAGACACACTGAATAGGACAAAATGGCAACCAACAGATTGGGATCTTTACCAACCCCACATCTGATAGAGGGTTAATATCCAATATATACAAAGATCTCAAAAAGTTAGACTCCAGAGAATCAAATAACCGTATTTAAAAATGGGGTACAGAGCTAAACAAAGAATTCTCAACTGAGAATATCAACTGGGCGAGAAGCACCTAAAGAAATGTTCAACATCCTTAGTCATCAGGAAAAGGCAAATCAAAACAACCCTGAGATTTCACCTCACACCAGTCAGAACGGCTAAGATAAAAAACTTGGGTGGCAACAGATGCTGGTGAGGATGTGGAGAAAGAGGAACACTCCTCCATTGTTGGTGGGATTGCAAACTGGTACAACCACTCTGGAAATCAGTCTGGTGGTTCCTCAGAAAATTGGACATGGTGCTACCTGAGGACCCAGCTATACCACTCCTGGGAATATACCCAAAAAATGCTCCAACATACAACAAAGAGACATGCTCCACTATGTTCATAGCAGCCTTATTTATAATAGCCAGGAGCTGGAAAGAACCCAGATGCCCTTCAACAGAGGAATGGATACAGAAAATGTGGTACATCTACACAATGGAATAATACTCAGCTATCAAAAACAATGACTTCATGAAATTCATAGGCAAATGGATGAAACTATAAAATATCACCCTGAGTGAGGTAACCCAGTCACAAAAGAACACACATAATAAGTAAATATTAGCCCAAAATCTTGAGATACGCAAGATACAGTTTACAGACCACATGAAGTTCAAGAAGAAGAAAGACCAAAGTGTGAATCTTCAGATGTTCTTAGAAGGGGGAACAAAATACTCACAGGAGGAAATATGAAGATAAAGTGTGGAGCAGAGACTGAAGGAAAGGCCATCCAGAGACTGTCACACATGGGGAACCATCCCACATGCAGTGACCAAACCCAGATGCTATTGGGGATGCCAAGAGGTGCATGCTGACAGGAGCCTGATATAGCTGTATCCTGAGAGCTCTGCCTGAGTCTGACAAATACAGAGGTGGATGCTCACAGCCAAACCATTGGACTGAGAACAGAGTCCCTGATGGAGGAGTTAGAGAAAGAACTGAAGGAGCTGAAGGGGTTTGCAACACCATAGGAAGAACAACAATATCAACCAACCAGACACCCCAGAGCTCTCGGGACTAAACCACCAACCAATGAGTATACACGGAGCAACATGTATACATGGCTCCAGCTGTATATGTAGCAGAGGATGGCCTTGTGAGGCAGCACCCTCATGGATGCAGGGAAAGGGGGATGAGATAGGAGGTTTCTGGAGGGGAAACTGGGAAAGAGAATAATATTTGAAATATAGATAAAGAAAATATCCAATAAAAATTTGAAGACAAAAAAAGAAGTTGCCTTTTCTACCTCCTGAGCACAACCCTTTCGGCATCCACATACCCAGGAAGACCTTATGATGCTGTACAAAGGCAGCTCAGCTATTCCCTTACTATGGATTCTCACTCCTTACTCTAAATTGACTTCATTTTCAACTTAGTTTATTTGGTACATTGCCAGAGGGCTGCAGGCTGGGAAGTAACTAGAACCTACAGTCATGTGTGAGTATGTGTGCGTGTTTGTGTGTATATGTGTGTGCATGTATGTGCATATATGTGTGTGAGTCTGTGCGGGTAAATGTATATGAGTATGTGTGAGTGTATGTGTGTATGTGTGAGTGCATGAGTAAGTGTGTATATGTGTGTGAATTTGTGGAATGTGAGTGCCTAAATGTTTGTGAATGTGTGTGCATGAGAGAAAGTATGTGTGTATGAGTATATTGTGTGAATGCATGAGAGTGTGTAAGTGCATGTGAGTGTAATGTGTGTGTGAGAGTGTGTGTTAATATGTGAGTTTTGTTAGGGTGTGTATGTGTATGTGAGTGTATATTTGAGTGTGGGAATGTGTGAGGGAATGTGTGTGAGTGTGTGTATGCAGCCCGTCCCATATACCACCTTGCCCACCTCAGGCTCTTGGAACTGTACTAAAAACAAACAAACAAGCTAACAAATAAATAAAACCCCTGCTTTTCTTCTACTGTGATGTAAAATGTGAATGATTTCACCAACCCACCACAGTCTCACTGAAGTCTATGAATAAGGGCCAGAGGAAGCCTGAGGGAATGTGCATTTTGACCTGAGCAAGGCCAAGTGAGGACTCTAAGACCAATTGGCCCATGGGAAATAGGCAAAGCCACTATCTCCATGGGTCCCCGACCCAGAAGGGATGGCAAAGCTTTCCTGGGGAATCTGTTCGTGAACTAATATCGGTCAGCATGTGCAGAGAGCAGCAACTGCAGCCTCCTGCTCCCTCCCAGGCATTTACAACCTGAGCCAGCTCTCTACAGAGGCCTCCCACCAAGACTAGCCAACCCCTCCTGCTGGGCTGTACTGCTGGGCTGTACATAATGAATGCTGAGGTTCAACATTGCTTGCTGCTGGAGATTAGAGAACGAGACCCCAGCTTCACTGTATGTGTGTCTCTGTGTCTCTCATTCCTGCCCATCCTCACAGCCCCTAGCTGGGGCCCCCACACCCAAGCCCCTCCATACTAGGCACATGACATTTACGGAATGCACGATAAGTGGCTACTTTCATTTGAGAGATAGGCCAGGCATGGTGGAACATGGGCACAATCCCAACAGCAGGGAGGCTGAAGCAGGAAGATTCTGAGCTTGAGGTTAGCTTGCATTGTGTTCTAAGACTGTCTTGAAGATGAAAAGTGTCCAGGGAGGAAGAAAGAAAGTGAAGAAGGAGGGAGAGAAGGGAGAGAGAGTCGGGGAGAAAGAATTCCTGCCTTAGATTAGACAAATCCCTGAGCAAGATGAGCATCAGGACCCGAAGCGCTGTTTTTATCTTTCCCTTCCTCCCTGTTCCCTGAGGCCTAAGGGAGTATAGGAGAAGCAGATGGTTGTCCTTAGAAAAAGGCAGCAGCTGCCTCAGAAACCCACTCTCCATGCGTCAACGCTATGGTTACAGGGAATGAGGAATGGGCTCTCTCTTTACGAAAGCTTTTTCTTCGAATATCTTTTATGCATAAGAATCTGAAACCTCAGCTATATGTTCCAGCTACCTTTTTGGTATCAGTGTACCCACCCATTACAAGCTGCTGTTCAGGAGGAAGTAGTTAGGAGGTGTGAAGAATCTAGTTCTTACCAGACCATAAGAAAGCGTTCTATCGAAGGAGGGAAACGCCAAGTCATTAACAGAACACAGCAGTGTCCTCTTACCACCTCTGGACTTCATTTCTGATCAGAGGTTTTGATTCCCACATCGGACCATAAAGGGCTAGAACATCCTCTACTTCAGTTCTCTAACACAATCCAAGCTAACCTCAAGCTCAAACTCCATTCTGTGTCATAGCTGCCCCTGTATTGGGGACTCTCTAATAACACTTCCATCTTTTAGTTTAAGGCTTTGCCAGGTCCCTTGTCAGTTCAGCTTTAGTTCTCGGTCTGAAAGACCAAGTACTAGCTAAAGTATCAATGCTGGGGTAGAAGGACAGATGGCTGGTGCGTCTGTCCTCATTAGCTGCTGCTTAATGCCCATACGACAATGGACGGATGATCACTAGCCCAGGTGACGAAGATTAAAATTTAAAAGGTGGTAACAAGACATTTGTTGACTGAACTGTCTACTGATGTCCGTGCAATCATCAAAACATGGAGACGTGAGACATTTGGACCAGTGTTCTCCAAGAGAACATAGTGTCAGGGCTTGGGTCCCAGGGTAGCACTTCGGTGAGCCATGGAACCTTCAGGAGCAGGGCTAGAGAGAAGCTCTTACCTCATTGGACACTTCTCTAAAGGGTTTTGTGACGTAGCCTCCCTATTGTAAAGTGGCCGGTGATGTCAGTGTCTGTTCTGCTGAACATCCTGCCTCAGGTGTTATCCATATCAGGAACCCCAAATAGCAGGCCACTTGATCATGCAGTAGATATTCCAGAATTATGAGCCAAAAAAAATAAACATTTCTCTCCTCAGGTACTGCCTTGGGTACTTCATTACACTAATAGGAAACTGGCTGGTGCAATGCTCTAAGCCTTAAAAGGATGACTCAGTAAGATCGAACATGGAGTCAGTGGTAAGAAGAACACAAAGGTGTCGCTGGATCCCTGTGGCCCGTATAGTGTATAATGTAGAGTGGTAAGGAACAAATGACCATGGAATGCCTGTGGCAAGGATCTTCCCTTTAAGATGGTTTTCAGATAGTCTTTATCAATAGAACAACAACTTAGAGGGGAGGATGCACCATCTGCTGCCTGGCCCCATCTCTCCTCCCTGGAAGCCTGGCCCATGTCTCCCTACCGGCAGTCCTTGAAGACAGTTCTCCACTACACTGTGCTCATTCTATTAAACACGGAATTAAACGGAACTCGTCAACGGGTTCATCTCCTCCTGGATTTCTCTGGGATCTTTTATTATTTTTGTGACACGGTTAAAATGGGCCAGGAAAGAGTAGAAATGGATAAAATTGAGATCTTTCTCAGACAACTGGTTTTATCAAAGGGAAAATAAAGTAAATTTATGTGTTTCCTGACTAAATGGGGTTAGGGCAAACAGACATTTGGGATTAGACTTTCAGAAAGGAAAAGTCAGATAGTTCTTGAGGCATTCAAGAACAGATGCAGAAATGTCAGGAAACATTTCTGAGAGTGGCTCTGACGGAAGTGAAGGGCAAGGAGGGCCGGATCTAAGAACCACCAGGCAGACAGTAGCTAGAGATGCCTTCTGCCCATTTCCTACCTGCAGACCATTAGTGATGCTGGGCTGGGGACCTGGACCACTGAGGGTCTTGTATTTTTCAGATGATGACTGTATATCACTGGACACCTAGGGCTCAACCTTGCAGCAATTTCCAGAATATTTATACACAGTATGTTGAAAAGGAATGGCTAAATAGAAGAAACAAGACACACAACTGTCTTTTTTTAAAGGCCTCCTGTAAGAATCCCTAAGCTGACAGGACAGGCAGAGGAAGAACGGGAGTCTAAGGGTGGGGGCTGAAAGCCCAAATCTGGAAATAGTTCATCTATTTTGAGATTTGTCCTGAAGAGCTGTTCTTTACGAATAGTTAATTACACCTGTGGTAGCTGCAGTCGTGTTACCCATTATACCTGCTCCCACTAACACTCTGCCAGAAAGGAGGTCCACAAAGGATTAGTACAGAATATTAAAAAGGAGGAGGGGAAAACAAGGGACTAAAAGCTAGCATGAGAAGAATAAGCTAATGCAAATTTGTCCTCACACTGGTGACAGGTACACAATTTAGTTTTTAAGCATTCCCAGGATAGACTTACATTGTCCCATCAAAAATACCAACATTAATATCCCATTTCAAAAAGTGCCTTGAAGTCTTTTAAGTCAAGTGGAGACCTTGAAAAGGAACTTCATGCACATAAATATTCAAAGATTATAATCTAAAACCTTTAACTGAGAACAATTTCCAATAACTACTTTACTGTCAACATAACTTAGTAGAGAGGGATGTATGTATGTAACCACTTTTAACCTTGGTTACATGTATTCATGTGTTTAGGCCCACAGGGGGGGAGAGGGTATGCCATGCATTGGAGATCAGGAGGGGAACCTGCTGGAACTGGTTCTCTCCTTTTGGGTCCCAGGGACCAAATTCAGGTAAGTAAGATTGGAAGCAAGCACCTTACCTGCTGAGTCATCTCACCAGTTCTAAATACCCACCTCTTAAAAACCATCATACAATTAAAGCCTCAAATCATATATATAAATTACTTTTACAAACTAGCATTTACCAAGCCAAAATAAAAGCAAAACATTAGCCAACATGTCATCAGTCAGTAACCCCACCGAAGCTCAAGTACTTGTGTCCCCAGAACTTTTTTCTCTGCTTCAAAAGAATTTATTTATAGAACACTCTAAAACACTCTACGAAAATGTTAAATAACTTTGATCTTTTTAAAAGAACTATTTATTTTATTTTTGAACTTCAAATGTGTGTGTGTGTGTGTGTGTGTGTGTGTGTGCATGATGTGTGTGCAGTTCCAACAAAGGCCAGTAGATGGCGTCAGGTCCCCTGGACCTGGAGTTCCATGTGACTGTGAGCTGTGTGCTTCTGGGTAGAGAAATCAAGATGGAAGTGGCCAAGTCTCTCTTGAGTCATTAAGTGTCACACATTGATACTTGGCTCCATTTCCAAGCAATGACTATACCTGCAGTGTGTGAGAGATACTAAATGTCATCGCTGGAATGTTTCCACACACTAGATGTACTTCACCATCTTAAAGATGTACTGCTTGGAATAACATGATGAAGAGGCCTGGACTACAGCTATTGTGAAACTTGAAGCCAGGAACATGGTCCCTCTAAACGAAAAACAGTATGAGGAGAAAGGTGGACGTTTTTCACACTTATCAGAAACTCAGATGAGAAAGAAAAGGGGGGGGAAGGGGGAGGGGGGAGAGAGAGAGGAGAGAGAGAGAGAGAGAGAGAGAGAGATGTGGGAATGCTGAGACACAAACTGACACTCCCTCTCTAATCTTCCTGTCAAGCAAAGCATAGACCTTTGGTTTTGATCACGAGTGTGCTGCAGGCTTCAGTAACGCTAACTAAACAAGCACCAGGACCTGGGTTTCAGTCCCACCTTCACATAAATTAATAAATGCTTTCATTAATGTCCCATGTGGTGGTGGTGCAGACCTGTAACCCCAGAGTTGGCAGTGTAGGGGCAGACAGGAGAATCCCCAGGGCTCACTGGCCAGCCAGTGGCAGATTCATCAAGACAAGAGTTCCAGTGAATCTTATCTCAAAAAACAAGGAGGCTGGCTCCTGAGGAACAACCACCAAGGCTGACTTCTGGTCTCCACACACAAGTGTACCAGCATATGCACGAGTACACCCACATCCGCACACATACACTCTCATATATAAAATGTTAAAAGTTTTAAATAAAAAAGAGTCGGAGATACTAAGACAGTGAACTGTGTTTGATGGATCAGAATCCTTTCTGTATGAATAGGATTTTTGTCAAGATCTAGAATTTAAAAAAAAAAATCTAGAATTTTCTGTTGAAAACTCATGAATTTACACAGATGGCTAATTTTTTTTCTTCCCAGCTTTGTGTGTAGGCAAACCATCCAAATGCAAAGGAATTAGAGACAGTCTATCATGTTTGGTTAAATATCAAGTATATATAAACTCTCCCCGAGGGATAAGAGAATCAGACGTGGACATTGGTAAGTACAGAATATAGAATATTAAATGACATCTCTCCAGGGAGAGGCAACTTTCCAAAGATATAGTCACAGTGCTCATATCCACGTCGACTGCCATTCCCAATTTAAGGCACTACTAATAAATAAAATAACATCTCTGCTAAATGCACAGGGTGGCTGGGAAAGTGACTTCCCCCGGGACTGACATTTCCACAGACCATCATGGAGCAGATTGCTGTGGAGATCTACAGAACAACTCGGCTTACAGTTGTGCGGAAGAGTGCCATCCGTGATAGGAACCTTGTTGCTGACTCTCCCTAGAAGGAGAGGTCATCAGACCCTCTGTGGGAATTCCAACTATCAATTCCCCCCTGTTCTCTGTGTCGTCTAGTAGAGACGCTAGTTTGTATAGGAAGGGGCTCTGTGTCACAGCTCCTCTGAGGTCTTTGCAAATGGTTCAGTGGGACTCTTCAGTGGTTTAGCTGTTTTTCCACCCAGTAAAGATTCATGAAGCTGGGCTTGCGTGGAATGGTTTCGTTGTCCTGTCTTTGGGGTGCTATCTTGGATGAGTAGACATTTGTTCATTCCCCCAAGAAAAAGTAACATGAGTAGCAGGAGGATTGTAAGTGTATGGTCTGCCTGGGTTATATAAGGAATCTGTCTCAAAAAATAACTGAGAGTGCATGGATTAATGGCTCAGTGGATTGGGTGCTTCCTAACACAAGAATGAGGACCCCAGAGACAGTCTCTCTCTCTCCCTCTCTCTCTCTCTCTCTCTCTCTCTCTCTCTCTCTCTCTCTCTCTCTCTCTCCTCTCTCTCTCTCTCTCTCACACACACACACACACACTCAGAGGCGAGAGAGAGAGAGAGAGAGAGAGAGAGAGAGAGAGAGAGAGAGAGAGAGAGAGGAGAGAGTTCGTTGTATTTCAATTATTGGAAGAAACCAGGTTTTATGTTTTTGTTTTTACTTTGGTATTGTTCCCCATTGTCAGTTGTAGAAAAATAATAATAAATAAGATAAATAAATCAAATAAAAACTGCACAATCTGGCCACCCAAAAAAAGAAAGTTACTTAGCTATGAGCAGGTTCTTCTGGCTTTGAGAACAGTCTTCCATACTTGTCTTCACATGCACATAACCTGCCCATCATCAATATCCTATGCTCAGTGGTGAGGGATTGAAAGAGAATGTGAGAAAATGCCATCAAAGTCACCTATCTCCATATTCTCTGCCACCTGAGAGACCCCACTGGGGAGATAGTCACTGGGGCTAATTAAAGACAACCTTGGGCAAGAAAGGGGAATGAAACCTGCAAACTTCTTCGCAATTCGAAAGCATCTCCACACTAAAATTCAAAGGCATTCTCTGGTGGTTCAACAAACACAGTCATCAGGTGCTGCTGTGCCAGGACAGATGTACTAGAGTTACCTGTGGGGTGTCATTCCTTGAGAGGAATCCCCGGTGAAAACTATCTTGGATAGAGGGCAGCAAGATGGAATGATAGGGGGGAAAGAGATTATGAAAGAACTGGAATTCATTCAGGAAGCCAGTAAAGCCCAGAGCACCCTTATTTCAACCATGAGAGAACAGAAAGAGACAGGCTTTGAACTATGTCCATGTCCTGCCGGGGGTATCTCAGACAGGAAGGTAGAGTGAAGAATGGCCCTGTGGGCAGCCATCAGCAGCACCTCAGAGGACAGCAATTTGTATTTAGCCCGGCAATACCACAGGTACAAAGACAGCAAGCGGCTCACAGTGAGAACCTGTCTGCACGTCCTTCCACGAGACACAACTTACAAATCATCCAGTGTGCTTGCACAGTACCATTCAAGCTTTCCTATAGTCAAGGCCACAGTGAGGAGTACAGGAAACAGTTCTAACAAATGTATGATTACGTGACAATAGATAAAGGGCGGGGTTACAAATGGGAAAAAAAAATGAGTGAGACCGCCCTTGTCAACCTGACACAACTGGAAGCACCCAGGAAGAGGAAATCTCAGTTGAAGACTTGCCTCTATGGCCTGTGGGCATGTCTGCAAGGCATTTTTTTACATTGCTAATTTACATAGGAAGGCCCATCCCACTGTGAGTGGTGCCCTCCCTGGGTGGGTGGGCTCTCTACGAAAGGGAGCTGAGCAAGTGTGGAGAGCAAGTCAGTAAGCAGCATTCCTCCATGAAGCATGTGTGAGACGGGAGGTTCAGTTCCTGCCTCCAGGTTCTTCCTTGAATTCCTACCTGAATTCCCTCCATAACAGACCTAGACATGTAAGCCAAATTAAGCCTTTCGTCCTCCCCAGGTTGCTCTGAGCCATGGTGCTTACCACAGCAACACAAGGAAAGCTAGAGCAGAAGCCAACATGTAAGGGGTGAGCAGAGTAAAGATCAGACGGTGGCTTCTAGGCTGGGGGTGGGGGTAGGGACGGGCATAAGGGGACTCTCTGACTGCTAGTCTTCTAATTCTGCAGTATATTAATAGTTACACGAAACTAGGGCAGACAGACAGAAAGAATTCAGGGAATGGGGAAGGGAAAGGACCTCCGAGCTCCAGTGTCTGGCTGAAGTCTCTCACCAGAGTCAAAAATTCCACACAACTACCAGAGCTTTCTATGACGGTTAGATTGCGTGCCTACACAGCGATGATGTCTCTCTTATGAGGACGTGTTCCGATAAGAACACTAAAATACAGCGAAGCACGTGCAGGATGTATGTATGATCTACAAGTAGAGCCCATCCCTTTCCTCACTGTGCACCTGCATTTTCCAGGAATCTCACAGAAACCCGAATTTACAGAAAGAGGACGAATTCTCACACTTGGGCGACCTTGAGAACTTTACCTGCATTATCAGATCGCAATCCTGCCCAAGCACCTGAGGGGGGGGGGCTCGCTGTAATCTCATTTGCAGAAACAGGGGGTGGGAGTAAAGCGGGGAAGGGGGGACTTTAGAAACCCGTTCAACAATATAATTCCCAAACCTCTGAATGCTCATTTGCAGATTCTGCTAAGTCCTTTAAATGTGACTCCTGAGAAGACCGGACCCACACAAGGGCATGCTTCACCTCCCCCGAGTCTCTCCACATCCTACACAGGCTAAAACCCCTCTCTATGCATGCACTTTTACTGTGTATCCTACTGGCTTCCCTGAAATTCTTTCCTGCAGCAAAGTCAAGAGTTCTTTCGGGAGAACTCCTGGGGTTTCTGCAGGTGGGAAGATGGGCCTGGGTCTTTGTCCTACGCCTCACTGCTGCTGAGAGCATGACCATGAATTTATTAAAGGTCATTGTCTAAGACGAATGACAAGGCATACATTTTATGGCCTATCAATTCTACCTTTATAAAACTGTAACCAGCCTTTACAGTTTTTAACACTGACGTGTTTTAAATTTGATAATATTCAAGTTCCAAAAAAAAAAGATTATTTTAGGAGAAAATTCATATTATAAATGTTCATTTGCAGAAAGAATGTAATTTTCCATCATTGGAAAAAGTTCTGCAGTAATCTAAAAGGAAAATATCTTTAAGGTTTTTCTATTTATTCCAAACGGATTGATTTCATATAACAGCTCCAAAAGTCACTAAAGCAGCACCAAATTCTGAGGAGAGAGCATTTCCAGGCATTCCAACCACTTTGTCAAGTGACACATGCTTGTTCACATGCTCAAATAGTAAAAGGGTATGAATTTGATAATTAAATATTAAAAGAGCACCAGAATTTGATAATTTTAGGGGAAAAAAGTTATTTCGACACCCTCCTGGGTAAAGTTTATACAGCGTCACAATGAAAAATGAACACGCCTAGGATAAAAAAAATGCACATAGATCTTATGTGCTAAAACCTTTGGAAAACACCACAAGGCACCGCATAGGACATGGTGAAGGGTGGGTCTGTCCCACCCTGGGTAGGATTCACAAGGGCCCGTTATCTCTGCCCTGTCTCTGTATCTCTGAAGTGAAGACAGCAATAGCGTCTACCACACGGTGGGGTTGGCACGGTAAAAGGAAACTGTGAATGCGTTTTTTAAAATATCCTTTTTAAAAAATGCGTTGGCGTAGGGAGGCATGCGGATAATAGGGGCAGGTCTGCTCTCAATGGGCTCAATAAGCTGAAGTTTGTGCTGATTGGAAGCAAAATGCCCTTCCCTTCCCCTTCAGGCTAAGAATTTAAAGTTTGTTCCCTACAAGATGGCGCTGTTTGCGGGGGAGGGCGGGGATTGTGTGACGGTGGGGTTCTGGAACCTCTAGGATGTGGAGCCTTGCTGGAGGAAGCAGTCACAGTCAGGGTCCTCAATGGGTTCCCCTCATCCTGTTCACCCTCTCTGCTTCCTATGTGCTAATGACACGACATTTCTCAGCATTCTGCTCTTGCTGCCTGCGGCCATGCTTGCCTGGCCATTACAGCCTCTCCGAACCCTCAAGACAAAATAAATGTTCTTCTCTATGCTGCTTTTGGCCATGGCGTTTTGTCGCAGCCACAGAAATGTAACAAATACACCCGCATCCTTGGGCCTTTGCTTCCCAGGGAGGCCCGTGCACCAGACATGCTGATACCAGCTGGGCATAACAAACTCTTTCTCGGCTGTGATTCATTCCACACTGTGTTACTGTCATCCCCTGACTCATAGATGCTGCTAAGTCTGGATTTCCTTCAGCTGATAGCAAAAGAGGACAGAGCAAAGGCTGCTCTGACAGAATTCACCCAGCAGGTTCACTCCCACAGCCCGTCCAAGTGAGAGAAGTCCAAGAAAAGGAATAAATAATTTAAACACACAATCTAACCACCAGTAGGGCTTACTTTTTCAAAAACAACCTCACTTTAAGACCTTAAAAATAAAGTAAGGTAAAATCAGATCCTACTGGTCTTTAAAAAATAGCAATAAAAATAACTTCTAATGGTCTCAGCTATGCTCATAGACCAGTGTCAAATTCAGTCATCATCAGACAAGCTTCCTCCTGCAGCAATAGGGAGCAAATACAGAGACCCACAGGCAAACATCATATAAAGACCTTGAGCACTCAGCCCTAAATGAGATGTCTTCATCAAAGCCCTCCCCTCAGAGCTCAGGGAAGCCTGTGGAAGAGGAGGCCGAAAGACTGTAGGAGCCAGAGGGGATGGAGGACACCAGGAGAGGGAGGTCCTCTTCCTCAACTGAGCAAAGGTCATATGAGCTCCTGGAGACAGAAACACAGGTCTGCATCAGGTACGCTGTGTATATATTATGGCTTCTGATCTGGTGTTTCTATGTGAACAGAATGAGTGACTCTCTGACTTTTGGGTCTCTTTTTCTTCTCTTGGTTTGCCTTGTCCAACTTTGATGTGGCTTTTTTTTTTTTTTTTTTTGATCTTACTATATTTTATTTTGTTGTTTGGTCGTTATCTCTTAGAATCCTTCTCATTTCTAATGAGAGACTGAAAAGGAGTGGGATCTGAAGGGGAGGGGAGGTGGGAAGGAACTGGGAGGAGCAGAGGGAGGGGAAATAATCAGGATATGTGTATGAGAAAAGGATATTTTTAAAAAAATAAAGGCTAATGTTTCAAAGAAAAGGAGAAAAAAAAGAAAAGAATGTATCTTTACTGTTGATTATCAATGAACTTCTAGTTCTTCTATACCAGGCTCCCAACCTTCCTAACACTGTAAACCTTTACTACAGCTCCTCATATTGTAGTGTCCCCCAACCATAATTTTTTGTTTTCATAACTATATTTTTGTTACTGTTAGGAATTGTAACATAAACGTCTTTGGAGACAGAGGTTCATAAAAGGTTCCACAGGCTGAGAACCTCTGCTTTATACCCTCTATTCTCCTTACTCAAAAGGAGTAGGTGGTTGTGACAATCCCAGAGGCCGAGTTTTTGGTTTTCCTGATCTTGAAGTTTTAAGTGGATTGATGTCATTGCTCTGACTGCCAACGCGCCTTCACAGGAGAGCTGAGGCTAAGGACGTTGAAATTTGGACAGTTACAAAGCGTTCTCAAGTCATTTAAAATTGGCCACTGGCTTTATGAGAAGGGATTCATTTTAATGAAAGCCACTTAATAGCACATGGGTACACAAAGCTAAACATTTTGTATTGTTTAAGTTCTGAATGCATTAACAAAACCACTCGGACTTATCAAAGCTTTGAAGGCAATTTGCCTAAAAGTGTTTCCAGGCTGTCCAGCTGCTACAAGGACATTTCCAAGTAAAAGTAACTCTACCAATCCTCTGCTACCTACAGGAATATGCAATTGTGATAAAGGGTTTCTCTCAAATGACGTCACTGGAGAGCACCTGATCTCAGCATCTGTGCTGTGCCCGACACGAACTGAACGGAGAACAGGCAGTCACGGCCAGAAAACACATTTAGGTAAAAAGAGCAAGGTGTCATCTTCTTGACAGAATCCACATAAAACTGTTGATCCAGTTTGGCTAAACCACAGAGCTGTCTGCAGCAGCCGGCTCACAGAGTCGGCTTGGGAAGAGGTCTGTTTCATGATCACTGTCAACATTCTGCCTGATGAAATAATATTTGACTTTGATTTCTTCCCAACTAAAAGAGGTCAAAGGTGATGTTTTTTGTCTCCTTCTCTTGCCCATCTCATCAGGGTCACCATATGTAATGATAATTTAATAAAAGGGTGTTTATTTTAAAATACAAAGCGACTAGGACTATTAATTTGAAATGAAATACAAATAAAACGGAGAAGGATCTTTTGCTATTAAAAAAAAAAACCTATGATGTTGCCAAGAAACATGACCATTTTCCCAGGCCATCTTTTCATAGGACACTGAGTTCAGAAATGGGGTGAGAATTATGGAGACAATTCCATTTGTCCCAGGGCAAAGCATCAAGCATCCAGGAAAAGTGAAGGAGTGACCGGGCTCTCCACACAGAGGTCTGACTTAATGCTGAAACTCATTACTTTTGACGTTCCTTTCCAAAAGAGAGGGTCACTGGGCTTTTAAATGTGTTTGTATGGCTTTGTGTGTCCTGGCTGGTGTGGAGTCAATGCCAGTCCACAGGAGCCCCAAGGAGGGACATCTCCTTTGCCTCTTAGCCTCTCCTCCGCTACACCGTAAGAGACCACTTGAGGTCCTTCCCACCGGCTTATCTCATCCACTCTTCTCGGCAAGCAAGTCTGTGAGATATGAAGTCCTTGGCACTAAATATCTAGGCACCGTGTCTGAAGATTACCTTCAAAGGTATTTGCTCTCCCATTTTCTATACACATTGAAAATGCTCTGGTGTTTGGGGCATCTTCCATGTTGAGAGTTTTCTCACTTGTAAGAAAGGTACCTGGCAACTGTCGATGATCTAAATTCAGCCCGTGGGAGTTTTATTGACTTTCACTCATGCCCACTGAAAATGCCCAGAAGACGAATGAGGAAAATACTCATCTGTGTATGGTGTGGAGAAGGACAGACAGCACCCAGCAGCACACATTTGGATGGACTCATTGGTCACGGCGAGCATTGATGTCTTCTTCAAGGTTGGCATTTGCACAGTGTGGTCACCTTTCCCGGAATCCCCTAATCTCCATTAAGTCTTCTTACCAGACGGCATCCACCTCCCACCCATCAAGGCTAGATTTCAGCAGGAACACATTTCTTACTAACGGTCTGGATACTTTCCTACTGACAATTATCTCTTGCCATCTGATTTGAAGACGGGTACTGAGGGAATTTGGATCAAATTGCTGCTGTCTGCTGACACTTGTCTTAGAGGACTTTTAAGAGTATGAGTCATATTTTTAGTATTTTTAGTGTGTAGAGTTATTTCCTTTCTATTGCATAAATAGCTTTTAAAAACTCCTATACCACTATAGTGAAAAATCTCAAAAAAATAAACCATCTGCGGCATTCAGTTGGTTCATCCTGAGTGGACCAGTACTGTCAACTATATACAAGACTCTGTGTTCTATACCCAGATCCTACAAAAAAAAAAAAAAAAGGACCGAAGTAGTGAGAAGGATATCAAATTATACAAAGTAGAGTTCTTTTTAAACAAAAAGGCAAAGAAAATGGACCAAACCATGGCTGAGGGCCATCTTATCCATCAGACTATGGGTAATTTTAATTTATCTTAATATTTTCTCATTTACATGGAAATTCTTTACATTGATTACATATTAATCTGTGGTGGAACACATCAATTAAAAATTAAATCTCCCATCTGTTCTTTTGTTTCGAGGGCAAGCTGTTTGCAGCATAGTTCAGATTTTAAATTGGGTTTCTAAAAGTTCCATTTAATTTCTGAAACTGTTGCTTTTCGCTTAATTTGGTTGCAGAAATTTAAGCCAATCGGGGAAATCTGTCTCGGCATAATGCTAACACCACCAACGCCCTCAGTTCTGGAGATTTGAAGCTTCACAACTGGGGTAGATTCTTCCTTGAGACTTGTTGGCTCACCAGTTTTTAAACCCATCAGCCACCCCTTCCTTTTGACACTGACCAACCAAGGCAGTGTCTAGAAGATTGAGGTTGGTTTGTCTGACTAAGGTGGTGAGATCTTTCTAACAGAATATCTATTGTTCTCTCACAGGACAAAGTTACATCCAGTAGCCCTATGAATGCTCCCAAAATTGGGAGATAGATTTTGTTTTATAAATTATCTTAAGTGTTTCACAAGTAGGCATTCAAGGTAGGAAGCAATGACTAAGATGGGTGCCTCAAAGTCTAGTTAAACTGCTGGGAGCTATTAAAGTTGCTTGGCATTTCACAGCCATGAACCCTGAGGTGACCAATGACCTACATTTCCTTTGACCCTCCATGGCCATAGGTGTTCATTTTGCTGGACAATTGAAGCAATGTGCTAATTTTAAGAGCATGGCCTGGGACAAACTGTAGAGTTGTTCAGGATGGTGGTTTTAATGGAAATGGTCTCCATAGGCTCATAGGGAGAGGCATTATTAGGAAGAACAGCCTTGTGTGAGTTGGAGGAAGTGTGTTACTGGGGGCGGGGCTTTGAAGTTTCAGAAGCTTAAGCCAGGCCTGGTGCCACTCTCTCTTCCTGCTGCCTGCCAATCCAGATGCAGAACTCTCAGCTCCTTCTCCGGCACCATGTTGTCCTGCATGCTTCCCACCAGGATGACAGTGAACTTAAACCTCTGAACTTTATAAGAATCGCCATGGTCATGGTGTCTCTTCATGACAATAGAAATCCAAGCCTGGACATCCAGTTGCTGAGATATCAAATCACTAGCTGAGCAAAGCTCTCACCAAGTCAGGCCTTGGAGATGCAGAGGCCAACAGGATACCTTCTTGGCCACAATACCATAAAATTTAAAGAAGAAACAAGCATGTATTAGACCAAGATAATGAGGACGTATAGGTTATATGCAATAGCAGCGAATGGGTCCCAAGAGATGAAGCTAGAGTTCTCCCAAGAAACAAGTAAGCGATCTATAGATGAGATGACCTTTAGGCTGAATCTTGGGAAATGAAGGAGGCTTGGCTTTGTGGAGTCAAACAGTGCTGCTAATTCAGAAAAATGTGTCGAATTACCATGGTAATAATATTCAGCATAAATATGAGTGATGACTGGCTCATATGAGAAGATTTTCAATAAATGATCCTAACAATGTTAATATAGCCTTATGGTTAAATAGATGACCAATGTGTAGATACCCTTAAGGAATGCCCTGTGCCATCAAAGGAGCAAGCAAAGAAAATAACATCCTGGCTGGATTTATAATTGAATGTCGATAAGTGTGCTGATAAAACACTGATAGTGCATTTTAGTGGCTCAGTTATAAAGGAAACCACACAAATTCCGTGCTCCTGGTATAATGAAATCAGTGTGATTAGTAGTTACCAGCAACTAATCACTGTTAGGAAATCCTGGAAACTGATGCAAAACATAAGTATAAGCATTTGCTACAGTTCAAGCTACTTCATTAATGACAACCACAATAATGTGAAGCACATGTTCTTACAACAACTTTAAAGATAAAACAAATCCAGAGAGCTTGATTTGCCAACTCTGGTGAGCGTTAGAGTCAGGATTTCAGGAGGTTTCACTCCAAATATCATGTTCTAGGCATTATTACAGGGATTATTTCCACGGGTGTGGTGGTTTGAATACATTTGTCCCAGGAGTGGCACTATTAGGAGGTGTGGCCTTGTTTGAGGAAGTGTGTCATTGTAGGGGGTGGGCTTTGAGATCCTTCTCCTAGCTTTGTGGGAGCCAGTCTTGTGTTTGCCTTCAGAACAAGATAGTGAGCTCTCACCTCCTCCAGCGCCAGGCCCGCCTGAAAACTGCTGTGTATCCTGCCTTGATGATAATGGACTGAACCACTGAACCTGTAAGCCAGCCCTGATTACATGTTCTCCTTAATAAGAGTTGCCTTGGTCATGGTGTCTGTTCATAGCAGTAAAACCCTAACTAAGACAATGAGAAAAGACACATTTACAAAAGAGGGGGGGGGACTGGTCATCATTAAGGCATATTATTGAGTAGAAGGCTCCAATCATATACTTCAAACATGATTTTTCTTAAGCCAAAAATAACCAAACAATTGAACTCTTAGCATTTCAATGCAACAACTGTCAGTAATTAAAAACTTCATGTTTTTTTTTATTTTGTTCGTTTGTTTGTTTTTTGTCAAATTGATACAAACCTATTCATACCTGGGAAAAAGGATCTCAATTAAGGAATTGTCTCTACCAGATAGGTCTGTAGGTTTGTCTATGGGGCCTTTTCTTAATTATTTGGTGTTGGGGGACCCAGCCCCCTGTGGGTGGTGCCATCCTTAGGCAGGTGGGGTGAGCCTTTATAAGAAAGCTGAGCAAGGGGCAGAAAGCAAGCCCATGAGCAGAGCTCCTTTCTGGTGTCTCTTTTCAGTTCCTGCCTTGGCTGCTTTTAGTGACCAACAGTAACCTGTAAGCCAAACAAGCCTTTTCCTCCCCACATTGCTTTGGTCAGTGTTTTACCACAGCAACAGATAAACAAACAAGAACAGGAGCCAATCATAATGCTAAATATGTCACACGGGTTATTTCCTTTAACACGTATGCCAACAACGCAGGCATCATTATTCTCATGACACAGGGGGTAAACAGTATTGTCAGACAGTTAATTGCTCCCACTGGGAGAGCGCTTTTCACTGTCTCTTGGGTAGAAGACAGATTTCTGACCCAAATCTATCAGTCTACAAAACCAGCGATATCTCTTTTGTGTCATGTAACTGTTGCTACCTATATTTAAGTTAAAATACATCAAAATTCCTCATCCTAAGCACATTCAATATACAATATACAGGAATTAAAATTTTAAATAAGTAAGCTGCTTATGGTGGTTTGAATATGAATGGGCCCCATATGCTCCTATATTTGAATGTTTTTTCTCAGTTGGTGGGCTGTTTAGGAAGGATTCAAGAGGTGTGGCATTGTTAGAGGAGGTGTATCACTGTGGTGGGCTTTGAGCTTTCAAAAGCCCACATGAGGGTTGGTCTGTCTATCCATCTATCTGTCTATCCATCTATCTGTCTGTCTGTCTATCATCTAGCTGTCATCCATCCATCCATCTATTCATCTATCATCTATCTATTTATCATCTATCTGTCTGTCTATCATCTAACTGTTATATACCCATCCATCTATACATCTATCTATCTATCTATCTATCTATCTATCTATCTATCTATCTATTTATCTATCTACCTATCAATCATCTATCTATTATCTGTCACCCATCCATCTATATATTTATCTATCTATCTACCTATCTCTATCTATCTATCTACCTATCTACCTATCAATCATCTATCTATTATCTAACTGTCACCCATCCATCTATATATTTATCTATCTACCTATCTATAACTATCTATCTGTCTATCTATCATCTATCATCTATCTATCATCTATCTATCTATCTATCTATCTATCTATCTATCTATCTATCATCTCTCCAGTTCTAGCTCTAGTTCTGCCTGCTGCCTGTAGATAAGGGTGTAAGCTCTCAACGGTTGCTCAAGAGCCACACCTGCCTGCCGCCATGCTTCCCGTTGCTTCCTGCCACAATGGTCATGGACTGTAAGCTAGTGTCCCGTTAAATTATTTCTTTTAGAACTTGCCTTGGGCATGGAGCCTCGTCACAGCAATAGTGCCGTGACTAAGGCACGATCTATCAGTCATCTTGTGGGTACTCTAACAGATATCCGAGATAATCAATTTAGAAAGAGAAAAGGTTTATTTTGGTTTATGGTTTTAGAACTTCCAATCCATGGTCTACTGGCCACATTGCTTTGGGGCCTGTGCAAAAGTAACACGTCATGGCAGAGAGCGTGTGGAATGGCAAGCCACCCACTTCATGGCTGCGGGGTGAAAGGACAGGGGAAGGGACTGAAGGGGTGTCTCAGGGGTTGCACTCATCTTGTGTAAAACCAAGTTTGGCTTACAGCGTCCATTTGAGCAATTTTACATCTGCCTTTACTCCTGCTCCAGGGGAATCTGACAAGCCTGACCTCCATGATTCACTGTACTGTGTGTGCTCACATGCACACAGGTGAACACATATACAAACGATACAAAAACAAAGCAGATATTGTTAAAGACAAACATGAGCACACACAGACACCCAAACACACACAGACACAGAGAGAGAGAGAGAGAGAGAGAGAGAGAGAGAGAGAGAGAGAGAGAGAGAGAGAGAGAGAGAGCAGGGAAAGCAGGGGCTTGGCTCCTGCTGCTCCCTCTGACTCTATTTCCCAGTGATGTAAAGACATTGCATTCATTCCCATATCTTAGAGACTCCACCTTGAGGAGTGAACCTCTAATACCCAGATTCCTGAGGGAAATCCAGGATTTGAACCAGGTGGGGAATCTGAATGAATTTCTCAGACTTAAGAAAAAACTACAAGCCAGCCTTTCAGACTGAAATGAAGCCCATTCACAGCTGACTTTAGAGTCTGAGCCTTTCCACCATCCCAATAGGGTTCCAAGTTCCCAACCAGAGGCCATGAGCTCCCAGCCTCTGAGAAGCAGAAGTCACCACTAGGAGGCTGTCCCTGACAGTCTACCAGAGCTCCCACTGCACACTACTGAGGGGCCTTTGGAAAATGGCTTTTTGTCCTGCTTCAGAACGTTCAGAGCTTGCACTTCCTAGCCTAGAAAACTGACCATTGTTAAAACTACCACTTGTAGAGCACACACTATGCAGACACTCATAGCTGATTACAGCAAGCAGAAGAGGATGTCACTCTTCCCAAATTGGAGGAAATAAAATCTACATAAGGACACTTGTAGTGGCTAAGTCTTGATTAGCCACCAAACACACATCACCTAAAATAGCACACCCTATTCTGAACACTTTAATTCTCTCAGTAAAATGTCATAATTATTTTTAATCTCCCTTTTCTTTGAAATCGGCTAAAATATTTCCATCAATTCCCAGATCCGGTGAGTTGGGAGCATAGCTGAACATGTGCTCTAAGCTTTTGTTAAAAATTAAATCTGGCATTTGAAGCTGAGAATTAAATTTTTAATATTAATTGCAAACAAAGCTTTAAAAAGTGCTAAATTCATCTTCCCAATTTAGATAATAAATCATAATAGTAAAAAAATCACCTGGATCAGAATGAAGAGTTTAAACATGCAATGGGAATAAAAGCTGTCACAGAAAAGCTTTATTTTCTTAAAAACAAAAAAGCATTACCAACAGATATGGGGGATCTCCTTTCAGACCCAATGAATTCTTATTTTTTTACTTTTCATCTAGAAACTTTCATTTTTCCCACTTTTAATGTTTACTATTATAACCAAGATCAGATATTTAGTGACATTTATCTCTTCTTACACTAATAAAAGGAAGAGGTGGCTTATTCTGTAAATGCAATTATTTTTAAGATCCTTTGTGCTTTAATTATTCATGTTTATATTATATGTACAGTGTTAGACTGGTCGTGTATATGTGCACCTCATGTATGCAGTGCCCATAGAGGCCAGAAGAGGGCACTGGATCCCCTGAAACTAGACATACAAATGGATGTGAGCCACCACGTGGGTGCTGGGAACCAAACACAGGTCGTCTGTAAGAGCAGCCTGTGCTCTAACCACAGAGCCATCTATCCCTGCAGCTCCTAAACACCGCTACTTTAATCTCAGGTTAAAATTAGATATCTAAAGCCAAAAGAGAAAGGAGCATCTTGTGATATGTGCCTCACTAATCCTCTAGGCAACCAAACAGCAAAATGGAACAATTATGACCGCATTCTGAGACAGAGTCGCATGCAATGGTGCCTCCCTCTCTCTCCCTCTGTAACGGTAGAATTTTTCCACTTGGTATTTCCAGGCCATGACTGACCTCTTGGGTCACCACTGAAAGTGGAAAAGCGAAATGACTGGTCAGGGTGGAATACTGTGCGTTAGCCAAATGATCCTTAAGATTTTTCACATAGGAAAAACAATAAATTGTCCACTCATGCAGGCGTGCTATTCCTGGTGGATTTTACAAAGTGTGCTGCCATATGAGATGTCTATCAGATAAAAATGGAGCATCGCTGGTTTCCCTCCCCTCTGTTTATGCACCGAGCATGCTATAGCTTCAATATCTAAGAATGCACAAGATGCAGCTGTGCCGTGTTTCCTGCTTAAAGACTATCTGGTTTACCACTGCTGCATTACAGAGAGGCTGCGGGTCTTTTGGAAATGACTTGCCTAGGACCTTCACTGTACAAGTGACCTTCTTGGGGACTTGCTGTTCTTGATATTTCTAAGGAAGTGCCAATAACTGTGAATTTAGAAGATTTACCAGCTGCAGCTAGCCAGGTTGACATTTCCATAAAAGGATTCAAGAGACATGCTATGCTTACACCCAATCTTGTATCTCTGTAGCTTAATTGTGTTAAAACAGTAATGTCTCAAATGACCTCCAGGAGTGACAGCTTGGCAGGGCAAGAGAAGAGCCAACACCGAGACATGCCAGAGGAAGCGACTCTCAGGTTCTCAGATTCTGGGAACCTCTGTGAGATGTGCAGAGACGGGGTGTGACTGAGATTTGCACACGTTCTCTTGCTTTCTGAGAGGCCCTCAATCAAGAGTGAGAAAAATGAAGCACCACTGAAAATAGGGCTTGGCAAATATTCGTGAGAATTCGGCAGGTATGGCAGCTGATAGCTTGATTCCAGGGTGGGCACAGTCATCCTGAAAGATGGTGGGACGCCATGGGCACAGAATGTTTTAGCTGTGCAATTCAGGATTTTTATGTTCTTGAGCCCCTGTGGTCACCTTAACTAACTGCAGTTTCCAGTAGATATTTCACACTGTGAAACGTTTCTAGTACTTTGATTTCCTGAGTTCAGTCTAAAAGTATCTCAGAAACAAGTCCTGGAGGCTAAATGAACTCCCAGGCCACGGCTTTAGCGCAACCCTGGGAGGGAGCAACGTAGGAGGCCGCATGATGGCTAGAACCGGTGAGAAGAGTGTGGGCACTATGCCCTCCAGTGCCCCGCTCCTCTGGGTAACCATGAACAGTGGCCACGGCTTTCACAGTGACTGCTAAATCCACAGCATCAGCTGTTCGCATCCATAACACATCTGTGTGCTGCCTGGAGGTGACAGGGAAACCATTTCAGCTTGTGCATCATCCTCACTCCTTACCACACGGCTACCAAACGCACCCAAGCATTCATTTTATGAGCAGCCCTGCCTCTTCAGTGCAAAATTATTACCTTTTAGTGTTTACTGCAAATTGGATTTTCCATCCTGTTTATGGATTTGATGCAGGCCTTAGTTAAGCAAATAAAAATAAATAAGTGAAGTCCAAAATCGTTTAGTTAGGTTAGAGTGTGGTGCTAATAAAACTTGGTACAAATCTCAAAAGGCTGATTCCTGGTGGCAGCACATAGGTGCCCAGGCCATGATGTACTGGGTGTGCTTGCTAATTTTATATCCGCATGATATAATCTAGAGTCATTTTGAGGGAAACTCCTTTGAGAATATTCTTCCACCAGACTGTCTCGTGGGCAAGCCATCAGTGCATTTTCTTGATTAACAATTGAGGTGAGAGGTCCCAGCCTACCGTGTGTGGTGCCACCCCTGGGCAGGTGGTCCTGGAGCAGCAGTATGAGAAAGCAAGATGATCAAGCCACGAGGACCAGGCCAGTAAGCAGCACTCTCCATGACTTCTGCTTCAATCCCTTTCTCCAGCTTCCTTCCTTGAGTTTCCGCCCTGACTTCTTCCCTCAGCAGTGGAGTGTGACAAGAGAGTCAAATGTAAAATAAATCCCTTCCTCCCAAGTTGCTTTAGGCCATGGTCCTCACAGCAATAGAAACCTAACTAAGACACAGATAAGATGCCATTATGACACACCGAGTGTCACTACACAGGAAGGCTTGAGAGAAACCGGCTGCTTCTCAGAGGCTAACTCAACCTCAGGCAGAACTGTCCAAACACGCTACTTGAACAAACTATGTATTGGGCACATTTCCCTTTTGAAGGGAAATGATTCAAAATCTCCTGGGGTCCATGAAGAAGGACTTTTTTTTTTCCTTCTGGGAATTCAAGCAAATATCCTTCATGTTCTTTGACTCTGTCATCTAATTCTTCTGCACAGAAAACGGTGCTTCACAGAAACATAGTCAACTTCCGTAGTCAGTCAGAACAGCTGCAGTGGGTATGATTTGTCATCTGTCTTGACTATGTGTCTACCTGTCTATCTGTCCTGCATCCACCCATCCACCCTACCCTGAAAATATTCAAATGAGACTCCTTGGGAAAATGTTTGCACTATAGTTTAGAGGGTGAACGTCCCACTCAGGCCTGCTTCTTAATGGCTTGTTTCCCAGGCTGATGCCATGAGCATGTGGTTGAGCCATTAAGATGTAGACCTTCATTGGAAGTCTTTAGGTTATTGGGGATATACCAGAGAAGAGGATTTGGGACCCTTCTTGACCCATTTCTCTCACTTCCTGGATTTGAAAGTCTTTGCTCACCTGCCCAAGTTCCTACCATGAAGTTCTGCCTTGCTATTGGCCCAAAGGAGTGGTGAACCTGATCATTAGCACCCGCAAACCTGTGAGTCAGATACTCTTCTCTTTATATTAGTAGAATCTTTATACTTATAGAATCTCACAATTCTCCCTGGGATGGGAGAAAGCTGCCTGCCCACTGTTCCATTTAAAATTTTTCTCAACAGTTTTGCCGGTATTCCATGCTTTGACCTGATCTGCCCTGATAGAATGATGACCAGCACAAGTCACGGAGTATCACTGGCTCAAATTCCAACTCCACTACTGTTGTCTTTAAGCATGTTTTTAATGTGTTTAACAAATATGTCTTTGCACGCTTCTCTGTTGAGGAAGAACAAGAGTCTAACTTTTGCAGGGATTAAACATGCTCATAGATACTATGTGCTTAGAATGATGCTCAATAAACCAGTTATTAAATGTCAGCAGTTCTATCACTGTCAGGGGCTGAAACCATAAGTGCTCTACGACACAAGAGCTATAGTAGTCATGTCTTATTGGTGATTATGATGAAGCTCAGTCACGTGATTTTAGAATCACTTGGTTCCAAACCAAGATCTGAATCCCAGTCTCTGAGTATTAAACATTGGATTACTTCCAATGGTACTGAATTATTCACATTTGTTTACATTAGTCCATAGGAAACACAGCCGCCGTGAAATGTTGACATTAGGGGAACTCAGAGAAGAAGAAACAGTTGAGAACATTCTATCCAATCAGGAAAAAGGAAATGATTGGTTGCCACGAGGATTGGCTGAAGCAGTGGCCCCGACTTGGTGACTTACTTACTATACAGCGATTTTGAATACCCTGAATTCTAAACGAAAAAGGCAGAAGAGGAAGTGAGGGAGGAGGAAGGGGGAGGAACTCTCATAAACAACTCAAAAGTCTTTTGAACTAAGTTATAGAAAGTAAGAGGTTTCCTTATAGCTTCCTTAACTAGCCTCATTCCTCACTTTGTACTCATTCATGCCTATCCCCTCCTGCCCACCCGTATCCCCTGTGCCAGCCATGGCTGGTCCCCTTCCTCTACACCCCTCCCCATATTCTTTCACATACATGTATATTTTTTGTCTTAAATTTTTCCTTTTTTTTTGAAAACAGATAAACACTCATCTTGAAAACAATCATCTCAGAAAAACGCACAACTACAAGATGTTTTGTACAACCCGAGATGGGCTAAAATGTCTAAATGTGTTGTTCCTCTCTTTGCTGCCACCGTAATTCACCATCCCATGGTGGACTTGCTGGGTCCTGATACATAGAGAACATTGAGGCCACTTAGATCTATAAGATGGAGAATATGACCCCACAAATCCTTATCTACATGCAGGTTTGATGAGACAAGCAGGAGCTGATCAATAGTCGCAGACAACGGCACACTCCTTTGCTCCTAATGAATTTTAATAACTTAGGACATTTAACAGCATCCCTGGGGGAAGGGATTCTTCACGACTGACACGTTTTATAGTGTTAGCATCTATTCTCATTCATAAAGTTTGGTTGTGTTAGCCTTCAGGAACTTTCATGAGAGTTCCACTTAACACAGCGAGTCTCTTCGTTATGAATCTAGTTTAGACTTTAAGATGAGTTAAATCATGCAAATCCTTCAAATTGCCTTCAAATTATAAAAAAAAAGCTATTCAAAAGAACCACATTAAAACTACATTTCAGGAATGGTTTCTGGGGAAGTGAGATGCTTTATGGGTAAGAGGCTTCTGGTAAGTTGACCGTGCTTCCGGGGGTGATCCCACACCCTTAAATATATAAGCAGTACAAATTGGATCCAGTGGGTTATTAAAAAAATAAATAAATAAAGCACATGAAGTTGGAAGGGTGTGAGGAGGTGGGGGTGGATCTGGGAGACATTAGGGGAAGTAGTAGGGGATGGACATGATCAAAATATACTGCATGAAATTCTTAAATACCAATAAAATACATTGCGAAAACATCCATTTCGAGCAAAGGTAATAATGCTGAAAATGATCACCGTAAGCAAAAAGGCCCCATTAAACTCCGAATGAGTAGCAAACACGCTGTGCATGTGAACAGTGTGGCATTTTCCTGCAGCTCCCCATCCGTGTCTGACTAAGTAGCCCAGGCAGGGCATGCCATTCCTTAGCTAGAGTTTTAAAAAATCTCTACAATTCAATTGAAGCTGACTAATGAACACTTCTGAGATGACTTCTATATTGCCCCATCAGCCTCGGTTTCTCTCAGAATCTTAGCTTTAAGGCTCTTGCAGGCCTTAAAGGACATAGGACAAATTTGAGAACAGAAGACAAAACAACACTGTTATCCTAAGCAAATAAATACTGAAACAATAAAAATAATGGTTTACTCTTCAAAGATATCCCCCTCTGTTTTTTCTTTATTATGATGATTAATCCTGTTTAGTACTAATATTCAACTAACATCAGATCAACAAGTGTTTGTTGATGACTAAATAACCCAGTCCCTTCTACAACCAACAAAACGTGCTTCAGGTCCACACCGTGTGCCAGGTATAACCTCCCACCCCAGTTTCCTGACTCTTGCCCATAAAGCCAGAGTCCCGATGCTCCGCTCTTACCTGCTTCCCATCCAGGGTGTACAGACGCTTCACCACACCCGAGTCCAGCTTGATAGCATCGGTAATGTCAGTGAGAACCTGCTCGAAGGAGTGAGCCGTCTTCTTGTTCAACAGGATTCTGACAGCCTTTCGTGGCTTCACCCCACTTCTGATGATGGTGACCAGCTTGGGTCGAATGAAATCCTTATTCTCCCGAACCTCCGAAGGTCCCCCCTTGGCAGTGGCCAGAGAAGACACTGCCCGGGAGGCTGAGGTGGTCTTGACATTCACTGACCAATTGGGGTTCACGTTCTTGGTGTACTCCAGCTTCTTAAAGGGCTCGATGGAGCCACAGACATAGCTCTCACCTGAGGAAGAGAGAGAATTTCAAATTTGCACCCACGGGAACCCATTTCCTTCCCCCACATTCAGCCTTTCATTTCTCCTTTTCTACACAGAGGCAAGAAATGCCTATGACTTTTGAGTCAATGGAAGAATGATTGACAATGAATTAAAACAAACCCCACAATTTCTCACTTCTAATAACTTTCTTTTGATACAGTCTGGCACCTTGGGAAGAAAAGAAAAAAGCAAAACAAAAAACATTTCTCTCCCTTTGGCTGCTCATGGAAATACTGACAGACTTGAATCAGCTTCCAAAAAAGAACTGGAGTTCAAAATTGAGATTATCTTTTGATATTAAGGGCATTCAAATTTTTAGCAAGCTTCAATGTTAGAAGCACATTCATTTGGGGCCTGAGATGATTTGAAAACTAAAAGTGAATCAGAGCACAGCTTCTTAAATAGGTGATATATAAGTGTAATGAGAGTGTATTACAAAGATTCTGTTTGGTCAGATGAAATTAAGAGAGCCAGTCAACATAGTAACTCTCCTCTGTTGTCTGCATCATGTGGACCCAGCCACACGCACAAGGAAGTTGGTTCAAACTTGCCGATTAGCAAAAACAAAGAGAATGACCAATCTACAATCTATAAAATCACAAATACACTGTAGTATCACAAAATATTTATTAATAAGTGACTCAAGAGTATGCTAATGAGACACTCGGTCTGAAAATATGTAGATTATATGCAAAAGACCACAACACAGGTGCTGAGCGACAGCAAATTATGGAATAACTGATTCTAAAAAAAAACAAAACAAAACAAAACATTTCTTAATCCCTTTTCTTGGATGTGTCAAGAATGACAAAAAAACTAACCAGCACAAAATGTGTGCCAAGCTTTATTTTGCTAAGAGGTTTAAACACTTCTTTCAAACATATACTTGTGCCCCATAAGAACCTATAAAGCTAAAACATATTAAACCCTTTTCATTAGCAGAGTCTGATTTATTTCAGGTATATTTTTCCTCAGATCTGAGTAGATTATACATATATATATACACATATATATATACATATATATATATACACACACACACACACACACACACACACACACATATACATACAAATGCATATACGTATATGTTGCTGTGCCACGGCGTTTGTTGAAGGATCATGAACTTATCAGTGGGAAGAGCTATGTGGAAGTTCAGGTTGAAGACTGTGGCTATGTGAGTTTGTGACCTGTACCAATCCTTTAGGCTTCAGGGTAATGGTTTACTCAATGAAATTTCATTGAGTTTCTGTGGAGGTCAAGTCAGAAAGACTGAAAATGCAGTTTGGTGGGAGAGCATGTCACTAGCATGTACATAGCACACAGGCCTGCTTTGTTCTCTAGTAACTCCCCAACAGACAGCGGAGAGGAAAGCGTCTCAAATGTGCAATTGCTCTATAAGCTCAGAGACAGCTTTACTCGTAAGCACACAGTAAGCGTGAAAAGACAATTTTAAACAGTAAGTCAGTCAGACAGCAGTCAAGCCATCCGACGCATGCTATCTCACCTGCACTCCTCACCACAGCCTGTGAGACCAATTCGGGCATGCTTCTCTCTGAAGGGCACAGTGAGGCATAATGACCTAGGTAGCTTGCTCAAGATCACATGACGAGTAAGGAAAAAACCAAGACCGAAACAGTGATTGGTCTGACTCCAGAGCCTGTACTCCTACCCATGATTCCATGGACCTACATGTGCCTCTGAGATAGACACCCATTTGAGTCTGAGATTGAAGAGAAGCTTCCTTGTTAGATTTGTTTGTTTGCCACCCCAACACAAACAAGAGTTGTTTGGGAAGAAGAACCTTGGTTGAGAAAATGCCTATAAGCAAGTGTGTAGAGGGACTTTCTGATGGATGATTGATTTGAGAGGGCTCAGCCCACTGTGGGCGGTGTCACCTCTGGACGGGTGTTCCTGGGGTATATTGGAAAGCAAACTGAACACGCTGCAGGAACAAACTAGTGAGCAGCACTCCTCCACGGCCTCTGCTTCAGTTCCTGCCTCCAGGTTCCCTACTCCAGTTCCAGCCCTGACTTCCTCCATGATGGACTACAAGATGTAAGCTAAAAATAAACCCTTTCCTCCCCAGCTTGCCTTTTTTTTTTTTAATCACAATGTTTATAACAGAAAAGCAAGCCGAGATAGAAAAAATAGGGATTGCAGTTAAGTTGTAAAAAGATGAAGCAGATTTGCTCTGACTCCCCATTGTTCGAATTTTTCTACAATGTTTACTGAGGAAGTAAGTATTTTTCTTTCAGTCCTAAACACAGGTGAAATTACTACTCCACGTACAGAAGTCTTGGAACCTTTTGTGTAGCAAAAGAAAGGAGAGAAAAAAATTGAAGAAATGCCTCAAACAGAACTAAGAATGGTGTCATTGTGGCTTCAAAGGATAATAGGGGAAGAGAAGACACAGGCGATGTTAAGTTAGATGTATCTCATTCCATTCAAGCTGCTCTGTGGGAGTGCTATGGACCAGGTGGTTTACAAGTGCCAGGCATTTCTCTCTTGGAGTTCTAGAAAGTGGGCAGTCACAGACTGAAACTGCAGACTTGGGAGACACCTTCCTTGCGGATGGCACCATCCTGCTGTGTCTTCAGGGGACACTGGGCAAGACCGTTCTCCTAGGCCTCTTTTCACCTAGCACCTGCTCCTTTGTATGAGTCCATCCTCATGACCCAGTCACCAAAGTTTCTATATTTTAACACTATCCCATCAGTGGTTAGGTTTCAACATAAGCCTTTTGGTAACTCACGAGTATTAGTAAGCTAGCAGGTGGCGACACCGCTTAGTAAAATCCATTAACAGGAGTAGAGAAGCACATTCTAGACAGTGGCAGAGAGGATTTCCCACTGGCCCTTGTGAGTTTGAAGAGACTAAGTATTCATTTCAGCTGAGTACACCCAGGCAGCTAACAGTGCCAAGGAGAGGGCTGATTTCAAGAGATAGGTCATTATTTAATAGTGGCCTTAAAGTAATGGGAGCTAGTAAGGTCACAGAAAATGATCCAGAGACAGGAAAATGGAGAGAGGGCAGCATAAAGTGTGGCAGGCAAAATAGAAACTCATAAATATGATACCATAGCAATAATTACTACAGACCTATTGATAAATGCCCAGATGCATAGCAGCAGCTCAAGGAGAGACAATGCGTCTACAAGGGCTCAACGCTCTTCTACAAACTTACTCTTGGCCAAGAGGAAGACAGTGACTTTGGAATGAAGATTCGCCTTAAGTGGCTACCTCTGGGTAAGACTCGTGTCAGAACATTTCACTGAAATAAGACCCTGAGGATGATTTAAAGTTACTTCTGTGGAATCCCTACATTAAATACTCAATCCTGAACTGATTTGCTTGCAGACGGGCATTCTGCAGGCTAACAGAGCAGTATTCAAACTCTCAAGAGTTGTCCCTGCTCGACAGAGGTCACAGACATGGCAGCTGAATACAATGTCTGGTTGTACAACAAAGGCAAAATCTCCAACCGATGTGGGGAAACTGATGGGGCTCAGTTGCTGTGTCGCTGTGTCCTGTTCCTCTGTACACTGTGTTAAGTTGTAGACCTTCCATTACGGAAGCTGGTCAAGGGGAGAACAAGGCACCCATCCTGTGATTCTTCTGTGAAACCAAGCTAATTTCTACATGAAATGTTTGTAATTTATTCAAATGATTTCATTCAAAAAATAAAATCTAGTCCTCAATTCACATACTATGTCAGTATTCTCTTAATTAAAATGCTTTAATGAAAATACTACAAGAAAGTAAGGAGAAATGACTTCTTGACCTCAGAGCTCACAGCCCATGGCATCCAGCAGGCATGAAAATAAAGCCATAAATTGAAAGACTTGTATATTTAATTAGGCAATTTTATATAAATTTGCACGACAGAAAACACAATCAACAATGTCACTGGGTTAAGAGGAATATAGGAAAAGCTCATTCATTACAACAAAGGAATGACACTGTAAAAAACAGATCCTATGTCAGTAAAGATGACACCCATGTGGCAAAAAGGGACCAAGGTTACAAAGCAAAAGGCATAGAGAATATTTAAATGTCCTTTAAACACATGAAATGATGGAAATTTAAACCATTATAGGATAGATATGTTTCCTTGATGGGTTGGCAAATGGCAAGCCATACAATAACAATGTCTCCTTGAAGTAGGCAGGGTGCAAACTGGAACCACCTGTGTGAATAGACACCAATAACCTCCAATAACCTCCAATAACCTCCAAGAACCTCCAAGAACCTCCAGAACCTCCAGAACCTCCAAGAACCTCCAATAACCTCCAAGAACCCCCTACCTTCACCCAACCGTTTCCTGTGTGGATCCTAAAATAACCTCCAACATGAACAGACAACAAATCCAAGTGTGCTCACTGCAAGCTTATGTGTAGCAAAGGGTCGCAAACACCCTAAAACCTCACCAAGAGCAGGCTGGTTAAGTGAACTAAGGTATATTCCTATGAGAAGTAATGGATCTCCAAGGTACTAATGTTACAGGAAAAGCAAGGTGCAGAACCAGACACATATGGAGTTACCATGCTGGGTTGATTACATGTAGACTGTAATATGTTGGCAACACTGAGGAAGAACTTGCCTCTGGGACTTTTATGGAAAGCCTGCATTAGAGCTTTACAGGCATTAATTTTTAAATTTTGACATGTCAGAGAGAAAGAGAGAGCCAGTGAAAGTAAATGAGCTACAGAAAGAGAAAAGTTAGAAAGAAATCCACGCTGAGAGTCAGGCAAGCGGAAGTCAAGACAGAAGAGAAATCACTTAACTGTGGGGTGAAATTCAGTTCACTGAGCAGAGTCTTTCTATAGTCTAGAGTTAGACAACTCCTGAAAAGACCAATGAGAGGCCAAGACGCAAGCGGGAAGAGAGAAAGAGGCGGATTCCACTGTTTCTGACAGAGCTGACCTACTAAGCACCTGACTTATTGATATCCAGGGACTTGGTATCTGTGTCATTTGTACCCTGAGAAAGAAAGGCTCTGACCTCTCACGCTGCCTCACAGATAAGAATGCAGAGGAGAAATCAGTCAGCCATTGCTCAGGATGTGCTGCATCCCTCCTGAGAGTTTGAAGGATTCGGGTGTGGTTCTCTAATTTATCCACAACAGCTGTATCCCCAAAGTAGACTCCAAAGGGCTCAAAGCTGGAGGAGGAGGCCACACCCCAGGGAGACACTGCAGCGCACTACAGCTGTCTTTAGTGAGCCTTGTGATTTGCGGAAACACACCAAGACCATTTTGAAACATGTGCTAGCATGCCCATATGTGTGCCCGCCGATCCAGTCATACATCCACTCGTTTGCACAAACACACACTCACTTGTTACATAATCTGAGCCCAGAACTGCTCTCTCAGTGTGCCTCAAGTATGCCTGTGCACAGTGATGAGAGGCTAATAATAAAACAGAAAGTGCCAGTAGCATTTATAAATAAAGCCCACATTTGTCATAGTTACTTGGAATTTTTAGCCCGAGATCAAGTGCGAAAGAACAAACTTTGAAAAATAATTGCAAGCCGAACACTCTTGTCACTGCGTCGACTAAAGAGGCTTAAATTAAAACTCAAACGGTGTCGTACCAGGAGGAGAAGCGGAAAGCTGATATCATGAACTGATGTTTGCATAAATTACTATGGAAAGTGAGGGATGCGGGTCTAACGAGGATGAAGCAGCGTCTTGCATTTTAATGGGCTAAGCAAAAATGTAATAGACAAGAAAGCAAATATCAATGAATTTCCAGCTATTTAAACACTCAGTGCAGCTGCATGCTAATTGTCAGTATTATGAAATAGAAAAAAAAGTTTTAACTGGAAATTTTAAAAAAAAAATGTAGACTCACACATGCACTAAAGACATCATTCAACCGGGGGGGGGGAGTGTATTAAAAATAAAAAGTTAAAACAATTTTAAACATCAGAATATTCCTTCAATAATCACTTTTTGTTGAGGGGAGCGGTAATGGGAGAAAAATCAAAAGATGACGTCAGAAGCTGTAAAGTTAGCTCAGTGGTTAAGAGCACTTCGTGCTCTTACCGAGAACCCAGGATCAGTTCCCAGCACCACATGGTGTCTCATACCATCTCTAACTCCAGTTCCAGGGTATCCAACACCCTCTTCTAGCCTCTGCAGGCACTGAACACATGGTACAAATACATACACGCACACAAAACATCCATACATATACAATAAATATTTTAAAGAGATGTGTTTCTGATATCAGCAGTTTCCATTTTTAAAATTAAGTGAGTTATAAAAACATTAGTAAAGATAAAAACAAAAAACATGTTTTTTAAAGAAATAGTAGAGCAAAAATATAATTTGGTGAGATCCACTACCAGGGATAGGAAATAGTGGTATTTAGATAAATTTGTGCTAGAATATCTACCTTCCCAGTACATCGGAAGACAACATATTGAAACAAGCACAAAGGTGCCTTTTGTAGGAGCTAAGTTCACAGCATAACACATCTTAGCGCCTGTCTTACTGGGTTCAAATCCTACCTCTACCACTTCCTGTTGTGTCCTTTTGCCCTCTCAGGATCACTGTGAAAGCCATAAGGACTCACACATTCAAGAGGGCTCTGAGGGCTGAACCCACGCTCATAACTTCAGCCATCATAACTGTCTTCAGCCAAGACAACAGTAGCTCGGAGCAGGCATTATATTAGTATAATTATATTATATTGGTAAAATGAACAGGAGAGTGAGGACAGGGGGTGTTGACCAGCCATGCCATTGCTAGGAAGGCAGTGCCATCATCAGCGCCTTCCCACAGCCTCTGACCAGCGGGATTGGTGAGTGCAGATCAATTTTGAATGGAAAAAGCAGAAGCAGCCCAGCCTTCAAGATGCCACCCAAGTGACTGTCGGATAGAAGGAGGCGTCAATCCCCAGATTTCTGAGGACATGCTGTGATCTAAGCACATTTTTCTACACCACCAGTACCCCACACAGGATGCCTTGTTCACTGGTCAGATACCTGACTCATCTGATCTTGCTACAGAGCCCATGGCAGTCACCAAATGTTTTACTTTCCCTTGTAGTTACCAAGGTCATACAAAGGACGTGGCACAAAAAAAAATCAAAGTTGACACAAAGAGACTTCATGTCACTCTTTCCCTTTAATTTGCTGGAAGTACCGACCTCTGAATAGAAGGAAAAGAGCCAAGGCTACAGGCGTCTTGGCAGGGCGACAAGCCACCAAAGATGTGAATTCCCGAAAAGTAAACACACACAGCTCAGGCTGCTGGGCACCGGCTAGAGTCCAGTCCTACTGTGCCTGGACCGGCACTCCTGCCAAGGGACCACGGGAAAGCAGAGGGTGGGGGTGGGGGAAGTCACATGCAAGCTCCAGCCAGTTCTAGAGGAAGACAAGGGGGACTCTGCCAGAGTGCAGCCATGCGACTGCAAACCTGGACTCCAATCCAGCAGGAGAGGATGCTCCCTGCTACCTATACAAGCCCAGGACGCAGCTGGACAGTGGGGCCTGGCCAAATCCTGCAGGAAGAGAGACGAAGTCAGAGCAGCATTAGACCGGATTCGTTCTGATGACGGTGCCACCTTCTTTGTCTTTGCCTTCGAAACTCAAGCTCAGGAAGACTTTCCCAGCGGAAGCTTAGGGATGCTCTCCCAGTGACTGCTCCCAACGTCATTAAAATAGTTATGATTCCTTTGGCAATGAAAGACTTCATGCTGTGTTCAAATGATGGCCAGCCAAGGCAAACATGAACAAGGGCAGACAAACGTCTCATTTACAAGGAACCAAGGCTTGTCCCTGGAACAAAACTGTCCCGTTCTCATAAATGTCCACAACAGATTTTCTGTCAGCATGAACTGGATTTTAAGATAATACGAACAGACTCATTTCTTCCTGTTCTCGGATGTCCCAGGAAGACAGTAAGCCTCCTCAAGAGGCACCCAGTGGGAAGCATTGTCCGATGACCCCATTTTGGGGTCACCGCTAACTTACCATACAACATATGGTAACTTACATAGACATATTATTTCACTTTTCTAGTCTCAGGTCTCCAGTGATAAAAATGAATGCTTTTTGAAATATCTTTCTCTCTACTCTAAAATTCTCTCTCTACTCTAAAATTTCACATCCTTGGTTCAAGACCTTCTGGACATCATGGTCCAAAAGCTCAGTTGTGCCTAGAAACACCCCTGAACTCTGAGCAATACAACTGAGGACACCCCTAAATTCTGAGCTATACGACTGAGGACAAAAAATGAGCTTTTAAACGTGGGTTTGAGAGAGCAGACAAAACACTCTGGGATTTGATAACCTTTTCCTTCTGCCATCATCAAGGGCTACTGGCTGAATACCATTCACTTTCTTTTCATTTTGCCAGAACAGTAAATTTAAGCATGTTAAACAGCAGAGGCTCTTAGCCATGGGCTAAAAGACAAGTGACCCTCTGTCACTTTCGTTGCCTGCAGAGTCCCCAGAGGCTCTCAAAGGCTTACCTTCCACCAGCTGATCCAGGCTGGAGATCTTCTTGAGTCCATCGATGGTGTAGATGGTTCTCACCCCCTGGGGCAAATTCACATTATCCGAGAGAGTTCGGGTCAAATCAGCCAGCAGGGCCTCGAAGGATCTGAAGCGGTCTGGGGAGATGGCATACACAATTCCTTTGAAGTAGCGGTCGCCGTTTCTGTAGAATCGAACCTTTTTGGCTTTCTTCTCGGAGCTGAGCGTCTGCAGTGTGCGGGTGCGGTAGAAGCTGCAGTGGGCGCTGTGTGTGGGGCTGGGCAGGCCATTCACACGGGACCCCCTGCTGTACCTCTGCGCCTTGTCCCGCTCATCAAAATGCTCCAACTCCATATCTCTGCCGAACGACATGACTGGCTTGTGTATGGAACCTGCGAGCCCCAAAAAGAGATACAGACCGGTTATGTGAAGATCGTGGGTTGAGAGACTCTGAGAGCAGCTGAGTTTAAACACTGGTGATGTATTTGGGTTGTGGTGGGAGAGAATGAGGAGGAGGAAAAGAAGAAGCAGCAGCAAGGAATGGAAAAACAGATCTCAGTGGTAATGGCCTATTACTCAACCACAGTTTTGTTATACACAACTCCCACCATTGTCTGCCTATCAATCCCTCAGGCAGCAGTCACAACCTCTCAAGGTATCACCCTCCCTGTTCATAGGTCGAGAAACTGAGGCCTGGAATATTTCCTCTTAAATTTTCTGAAGTAATATAGTTGAGAGACACTTCAACTGAAAACACCCTCTCTCACCCCCAGACCCCAGCTTTGCCTGACTATAATGCTCACTGTGAACTGTGCCTAGGTGGCGTGGCAATCCCACAAACAGGTTTAAAAGAGGAAGGAATGGCTTTCATATACTAAGCTAGGGGTTGGGAGGATGAGGAGTGGTGGGAAGTGGGGGGATCAGACTGTAGAGGCTTTAATAAGTGTGCACTTCTATGGCCAGGCGGAGAGGAAATTGAATCAATCCGGAGGGTCTATGCACTTTTAAGAAAGACTTTGAACATAAACGTGTATCCCATATGCTAAAATGTGACTTCATCTCAACCCTTTGCTTGTGCTTGGTAATAAAATGGGATAAAAAAGAGAAGATGACAAAAAGATGGTCGGGGGAGAGAAAGAAAGGGTAAAATGCAGAAAGGAAAGGAAAGGAGGTAGAAGAGGGGAAAGGTAGGTTAAGAGAGTGAAGATGTCATTCAGGCTGTTGGACACACTTGACTTAGTACCAACTGTACAAGCTGAGAAATCTACTTGATTGGCACATGTAAGACTCACAAACAGAAGTAAGAATAGTATCTACTTCATTGTTCATATCACTATTAATACCTATAAAGCTTGTATATGAGGAGCATTGATTTATTTATGGAAAATGTGGCACAGAGATAACCAGGGGAAACAGAATCATCTCGTACCCCCTTTTGCCAGGAAGGCATCTGCTTATTGGATAAATCCACTCTTGCTAGAAGTGAACTGATAAGGAATTGTCACCCTTGAAGGAGTATCAGTGTTTCAACACGGCAATCTGGAAACAGGGAAAGTCTCCATTAGAGGGTACGTTTTCTTCACAATAAAATTTCAGACACACTGAAATAGACTACGAGTGAGGTAGAAATCTGAAGGAAGAACCGAGCTTCCTGCTACTTCCCAAGTCGCTGGTGCGAAGTTCAACCCAAACTCAGCAAAACGTCTGCTTCTTCTTGTGACTTTTCCTGCACCTTCAGCAAACTGACCCCTCAGCCATTCAGAGACAGTAGAGTTTACCCATCAGTTGAAAAGTCAATTTAATTTAAAATGTGTATAAACTGAGCATGATGGGCCATCCTCAGCCACAAACAGTAAGTTCAAGGTTAACCTGGGCTACATGAGTCCCTGTCTCAAAAAGCTCTAACTTTAACCAGTTAATTGCCCAAGACTTGCCATAAGAAAACTCACACGGGAAATCATAGTGAGAGAATCTGTAGAAATCATTCCAGAAATGAATCAAATAAAAGAGACCAATATTGATGACTCGGTGGTTCAATGATCAGTGATGAGAGAAGAGAACACACACAGAGCCCTCTTCTAAAACTCACCTCGCTCCAACAAGGCAGCTAGTCTCATCAAAGCTGGGTCTGGAGATGGGGTTTACCCAGAGTCTCCAAGTTACAATTAGGGAGTAGGATTTTCGAGCTCAATTTATCGGGATCCCAAAGTTAGTGCTTTTGCTCCCCAGCCCTGTGACACTAGGTTCTGTTCCTATGGTAAACACAAGTTTTGTCTAGACTTTGTACTGGACACCTCTCTTCTGTTGTTAAGTCCACTGAGAGGTCTGGGAGCACAGGGGAAGGATCACATAATTAAAACCCTTCCTTTGAATTCAGAGTGTCTTCACTACAAGCAGAAAAGCTGTCTCTCGTGCCGCATAAACAGCCCATTGTAACCTAATTCTGCATCTTTACAAAAGCTCTGCTAGCTGTGGATGGTTTTGTTGGATTTCAAGTAAATAACTTCAAAATGGTCTCCACCAGGACCAGTCCTGTGGCTATTAGCTGCATAACAGAACCAAAATTGGTATCTGCTCCTACTTGGTTCATACATTGGTTAAGTGATTGGTCTCCAAAAAGGTGTACGGGTTGAGTTAGGAAGGCCATGGAGGAGACTGCGATGCTATGCCCACACACTAAGCTCGTCATAACTTTAGTAGTAAACGCCAAGGCGACTTCTGATTGCGTTTGTTCTCTTTTTAAAGGCACTGGCCATTCTGCCATTCCCAGGGGCTTCCTCCCAAGTTGACCTAAGCAAAAAGGAAACACAAAGAGGAACCCAGCAAAGAGTGGCACAGTTATGTGACCAAAGATGGAAGACATCAGGTCCCAAGGGTCTTCAGTGGCTCACAATTGGCAAAAGCCAGAAAAGTCTTGGCAGCAGTTTGAACTGGGAATGCTTTTAGGAACAAGAACCCACACTAAATGAAGAGAAAATCTATTCCAAACAGAAGGGTTTGTTCGCTTTCGTCACGGGTTCACCCAGGGCAGGCATTACATCTTCGACTTCCCCTCAGTGAGCAGGCAGTGATGGTGCCAGCATGGCAGAACTGTGCTGGAAGTGAAATCGCTGTCGAAGCCACAGCTCCCACCAAATGAAAGTTAAGGGCCGCTGTGCACACTTTGGTCTTCTGGAGATCATGTGTGGAGTGGAAACAGGTGCCCTGCCCTCCCCTCTGCTGGCTCAGCTTTCAGAGTCTTAGTCACACATATGAACTACGAACTCTACAAGAAAATTCTCTGGGCTCGCACAGGTTCACACTTCCGGTAGAGGAAGCCAGCTAGAACACACTTGGCCAGCATTCACAGAGCATGGGTGGCTAGGAGACTCTGGACACAAGGACAGGCACCAAGAAGGTGCTCGGAACTCTCAGCCACAGAAACTACAAACCATGGGTGGGAAAGAGCTTGGACTCTTACCGTTTTCTGTAAATATTACACAGCCAGGAAAGCAGTGTTGCTCATTGTCAGATTTCTCACCATTCTGAGGAATATCTATATTCACCTTTCTGTGAAGGAGCTCCCATTTCAGCAATTTACACACACACACACACACACACACACACACACACACACACATCTAGCATAAATCCTAGCTATCACATCTGGAAATCCATATTTTAGCAGTTGGATTAGGATTCAGGTGGATAGAGAGGCATAGAATAAAAGACATCCATGTGTATCTTCTGAGTGCGTGCACCACCCCGAGCCAGCACATCACAGGATGTGTGAGCATCTTTTACATTTTCTTACATATAACCTCTCTCAAAACCTCTCCTAACCTGCATTCATGAAACATTCCATACTTAAAATGCTGCCCTACTTTCCTTTCCCATTGAAAGGCGATATATTTAGGAACAGTCATGACACGGTCGTCGCCCCCCACCCCCACCCCTGCCCGGGTCCCCTTCGGAACACCCTGCAGTGTGGCAGCTGAGGGCGCTTGCACAGTAACCTGGGCACACGTTCACAGATGCAGTCAGAGAGGGAGCCCTGTTTGAATGAAACCTTCGTGTTGCTTCTCTCACCCACAAGGATTTCCTTGCCAAACCCAGCGGTGATGCCTCACAAACCTGGTTTTCAAAAGCAGCCTCTTTTGTGGGGCAATGCGGCGCTGTGTGTGCGCTCCCCCTAGGAGGAAAATGTCTTTTCCTCTCTGCATGCTTTTAGCACTGCAGGTACTAATTCGTACACGAGGCTGCCTGGCTGTCCCCAGAGGAACTTGAGGCCATGCAAAAAGGTACTTGCAACGCCTACACTGCACCAGGCACATGCCACCCTCCTGGGCACTCAGGAAAGCATACACACAATAAGAGGCCAGGCCCAGCCACTCCTTCCTTGCCCACTTGGTCCTAGCTCCACATCCAGTCCTGACAATGACAAGCGCCTCTCCCAGCTCCTCCGCGGCTCTCTATCTCCAACAACAAGGCGATGGAAAGACTGGAGGGCCCAGCCCGCCAGACTCCCTATTTAAAGCCAGTGGCACCAGACAAAAGAGGCAGGAGCCAGCAGCCCTGGGGCCGCGGGCACACAACGCCTCCTGGCCGGACCAAACTAGCCAGCCCAGGGCAGCCTTCTTTCGAGGAACGGCGGGCGGGGCGGCTGCCTCCCAGTGGGGTCCACCCTGGCCAGGGCTCCCAGGGCTGTGGTCAGACGGCACCACGGGGCCCGCCGGCACCTTCCCCAGCCCAGGCAAAGCACGCACCGGTTGCGAGTGGAGGCTGGGTCGTCTGTGGCCCGCTGCTGGAGCTGTCCTCGCCGGGCTGGGCGCGGCTGGGGCTGCGGAGCAGGAGCGTCTGGAATCTGCGGCCGCTAGTGCACTGATGCGCTGGAGCTGGTCCTCATTGAAATGCGGTTCTCCGCTCAGCTTCGCTCCAGCCTCTCTCCCGAGGAGGGCGGTGGCGCGCAAGCTTTTCTTGTGTCTCACTCGCTCACATGCCCTCCCTTCTCCCTCCTTCTCCTGCTCCGCCCTCCGCCCTCCTTGGCAGGGCGCGCCCACCGTGGCTGAGTCCAGGGTCTTCCCTCCTCTAGCCAGGCTTCTGGCTGCAAGGATCTTGGTGATCTGGATTGCCTGGACCCCCCCTCCGTTCCCAAGCCTCCCCAGTCCCTAGAAGGACTTGCCAGCGGATGGGGGCAGATAGGGTGGTGGCTCAGAGAACTGAGAAAGAATATGGACAGAGATGGATCTGAAGCAAGTCATGTGCTAGGCAGAGAGGTGGACCAGTATTGAGGTTGCCTTCCTCAAAGGAGACCAGAGGAACTCACCCACCTACCCTCACCCCCACCTACCCTTACATCTTGATTTGGCATCGTGGTTTGACACGCCCTTCCCAGGAATAGAGAATAGGAATAGAGAAGGATTGCCCTTCAAAGCTGCTTTTTCTGAAATGTCCTGGGGGACCAGATCTGGACCCCTCAAACTAAGCACTGTGAAGTAATCCCCAGCACTCCTACTTGGGAAAGGCTACATTCCACTAGTCATCTGCGATGGACCCCAAGACATGAGTCACTGTTGAGATGGTGACCTCCCGCTTAGGGCTTTATTTCACAATAAGTCTTTGATAACTTAGGGCCACAGTAGACTACTCTTGGAGGCCTCTTGGCTGCAAGACTGGCAGTCTGTCAGGGTGGAAAGTCCCATAAGCTTACACAAGCCTTCCCTCCCCGAACAAAAATGTTCTCAGAGCCCAGATGGTCACAGCTTCCTCTGGATTAAAGTATCCTTTGGAAACAATTCTAGGGACTGTGAGCCCATCCCAGGTGTCTTTGAAACATTTGCATGGCTCAGTATGCAGCTTAAATATTTTTAAAAAATCATTAGACAATACATAGACATACGCCAATATATGTATTTGTTTGTGTTACTGCTCAGTGGAAAATACAAAATTGATTTTCCCTGCCCACTGGGTCCAGTTATGTATTTTACTATTTATTATTACTAAAAGTTATCCTGCAATACTCTGGAAGTGTTTGTTCATGCTAATTACCCTTTGTTAGAAATGCAGCTAACCGAGCTATTTATTACATATTCAATCAGTGGTGGGATATCTACTTCTGGGCTACTTAAGAGGCCAAAAATGAGTGTACAATGTACTGGCCAAACTAACTAGATGTAAAAATACTGCACTCTGCTTCTTCAAATTCTGATGCAAAAGTTAGCCCCAGAGGTAAGCCAAGAGATTCGCAGAAAACAAGTCTGTTTATTAAGACCAGAAATCAGGACCTCTTGCCAATGATGAATGCTGACTGATTTCTGCCAAGTGTCTAACTAACAGAGATCCCACATCAAACCTCCCCTCAATGTACACGTTGTCAAGATCATTTCATCTTTTTAAATGATTCATTTATTTCAATTCTGTGTATATGGCTGTTTGCCTGCATGTATGTATGCACAGCACGTGTGTGCAGTGCTCCTGGAGGCCAGCAGAGGATGTTGTATCCTCTAGAACTTGAGTTGCAGGTGGCTGTGAACCACTGCGTGAGTGCTGGGAACAGAACCCAGGTCTTCTGCAAATGTAATAAGTGCTTCTATCCACTGAGCCATCTCTCCAGCCCTCTCGGGGTAATTTATTAAGCATTTCATATGACTCACCCACCTCTTACCATTGTCCTAGTGTTATAGGTCTGCTTAAATCCATCATAACTCAAATACCAGGTCAATGAAGAAGACAAAAGTGTATTGTAAGTGAGCTGCTACTAATCAATCGGGGCCTCAGAACAGACTCGGCAGCTGAACTGAAGCAAACAGCCAGAATATCACAGATTATTTCAGCTCACAAATCATAAACACCTATGCCAAGCTGTTGTTACATTTTTCCACCAATTAGGATAGGAATTGGTTCTTGGGCCTGGGAACATGACATTAGGTCAACCCTGCCAGCAAGATGGAGTTGTCTATGAGCGATCTGGACTCAGACAACTGTCTCCTTACAAGTTATCCCTGGGATGTCTGGACTCAGACAAGTGTCTCATTTCAATAGAAGCTGTTCAGCTATTGGGAAGTCCCCAGTTCCCCTAGAGCCTAGAACCTTGACTTTCGTTTGCCCCTGTGATTAGGAGTCTGAAAACAAAATGGCAGTATTTAGAAGAAGTTGTGTTTTGTTTGATTGGTTTTTGCTAATTCTCATTCAACACTAGGGTGTTTACTTGAAAAATGAGAATAATGTGTTAAAATAAACAAGATTGTGGTTGACTTTTTTTAATGGGAATATCTTCTAGACATCATTTACCTTCTCCCAAAACTATAATAACAAGTGAGTGGTTGGATACCCTCAATAGTACCCCGACCACCAAGCTATGGCAGTTTCACAGCAGGAAAGCATGCTGGGTAAGCCACACCAGGAACCTGACTAGACCGAAGCCTACAGCTGTCCCAAGGTAGCTTAAGTCTTCAGAGAACATAACTCATGTTCATTAAAAATTCCTAATTTAAAAAATTCCTAATTTTAATGATCTGTAACCAGTGAACAAACAACTCAAGGAATTTTTATTTGTATTATTTTTATTTGTATATTTTATTCTTTGAGACTTTCATACGATGTAATTTGATTACATTTACCTCTCTGCTCTACTTTCTCCTAGATTTACCCTCTCTTCCCTACCCATTCAGCTTCACGCTTTCTTTTAAATCCATCCAGCTGCCTTGTAACAGCTTCCTCCAAGATTGAAACAAACATCCCGTCCTTCGGAAAGCTCCTTTAGCTGGTAGGAACAGTGACCCAACATAGAGAAAGTCCTGAAACCGATTGGATTTACTAACTTCGGCCAGTGTAATCAGGAATACCCGAGAGTCCTTCTCAGACAAGCAGAGCTGCAAAGACAACAATGAAACCGTACCCTGGTCAGAAGGAGGTTTAGATCAGAGGCGCCCAGGAAGAACACTGTCTGCCCTGCTGAGCTGCCTGTTAGCCACTTCATTTTCCTAGACTTCTTGAGCCTTCACTTATGCTGGGTGAACCTTGGTGGCATAACTGTCACTGAGTCATTTCTACTCCTGTAAGTAACCCAATAAAACTCAATGGGTCACCAAGTTAGATTTTGGGGTATCCATACATTGGTCTGTTGTGGGTTCCCAATCTGGGGTAAGTAGGTGCGGGTGGGTGTCACGTTTCCCAAATATGTCTTGTTACACACCAGTCCAGTTTGTCTTACCCAGCTATTCTGGGAAGTAGGGCCTGCCCTGTAAAGTCACTTACTTACCATGGTCACACATGTTTTTTTAAAACAAAACCAAAACCAAAACAAAAACAAAAAACTGACTCTTTCCCAACAGAGGATGCCAGCAGATCCTCAGCTGGAGTGGGAATTTTTGTGCCCAGCTCCCTGTATTGGGATTGTGCCTGTCCTGAGTTTTTCCTGGGTCTTGTGCACTCTCCCACAAGTCACTGTGAGTTCATATGGGCAGCCATCATGCTGTGTCCAGAGAACATGATTTCCTTGAAGCATCACCACCTCTGGCTCTTAGAATCTGCCTACCCTGTATTCATCAATGGTTCCTATGTCTTAGAGAGAAAAAGGTGGTAAGTGTTTGTGATGCAGGGTCTCGCTGTGTCACCTTGGCTGGCCTAAAACTCGCATACAGACTAGAATGACCTCAGACTCACGGAGATCTGTCTGCCACCACCACCCTAGTATTGTGCCACCAAGTCTGGGTCAAGAAAGTTTTTAAATTGACAGTATTCCCTTCTTATAGAAGGGATTGATCCAAAAATTGTATATGCATATATAGTCTGGCATAACAGGTATAACCTAAAGAGGGGGGTATTCTTTTTCACTCAAAATTTCAAGAAATACAGTCCATTATGTTGATAAATGCCAAGTCCAGCTCCACTTTCTAAAACTACCCATGTTTTGAAATGCAAGTCAGTTTTACCACTGCCTTGGTCATTATGCTTACAAGGCAACCCCGGATTCTAGTGTGTTGTGTAATCTCCTCTAGAAAATGCAGTCTTTAAATCAAAGAGCTTATCGAGGCTGAAGAGATTTCTCAGTGGTTAGAGCACTGGCTACTCTCATGAGGATCCAAGTTTGAAACCCAGCACCTACATGGCAGTTCCCAACCATTTGTCACCCTAGTATCAGGAGCTCCAGCTCCTTCTTCTCTCCTCCATGGGCACTAACCACACAAGTGGTGCTCATACATGCGCCCAGGAAAAACACCTATAAGCATAAAATAAAACAACTTTTAAAAAAACAGTACTTGCTATATAGCTTTCGTATGCAGCCCAGACCCATCTGCCTACACATGGCGTCATACATGTGGCATTGCACACGTGACATCACACACAGTGGTCAGGGCCCTTGTGCACTGATTAGCAATCAAGAAACACACCTCATGGACCTGCCCACAAGCGATCTGATGGAAGGGTTCTACTTTCTGGAGTTTCCCTGTTTGTCCCAAAATCCACTTTCGAGGGACTCCGGTCAGCTCAGGTGGGTGTGACAAGCATCGCTCTGGCAGACCTTGCCTTTCTCCCAGTCCCTCTGCAGAAAGCTAGCCACCAAGGTCTACTTCCTTCCTCCTTCAAAAGGCTGCCTTCCAGCCCTCAAAGTATTGACGTCCAGCAATCAAAAGCCCCCTTAGTTCATCCAATTAAAACACCTAATCAAAATATACCACCACATCCTAACCCATTCCAACACAGACCACCTCTTTCCTCTCCTTAAGAATTACACCTGCAAGGTCATTGGCTGCTGGTTTTCTGCTGAAGTCAGAAAGAAGCCGCTTTGACTTTTCTTCCCTGCTTAATAAAGGATCTCACTGTGAAAACAGGTGCTTGGGTGTGGCTTGTCCCTAATCCAGGGTTGGAGGGAGGAGGACTCCCCACTGTGCTTTCCACCCTTTTCACTTGCACGTGATATTTCACACCCCCACTGCAGGCTCCTAAATCCCCCTTAGTTATGTGGGGAGCCTCAGCCTCCTACTCTTTCTCATCTTACAGTTTGGAAGCCCTGTAACCACCTGACCCTTGCCATCTCCCTACACATTGTCTGCTAGAGACCTGGATGTGACAGAGCAAGGGTGGTCCCCCCAGGGAAGAACTAGGGTTTCAAAGGGTATTGACACACTGTTCCTATTGACGAACCCCCAACAGCAAATCAATGTCCCTGACAAACATGCCACGAAATAGACTCAGCTAGAGAGTTAGAATCTCGTACGCGTCGGGTGTAAGTCTTCAGATCCCTCATTCTGTGTCTTCTCAATTACATTTAGAGGAGCCTAGGTTCTCTCTCAAATTTCCTTTGAGTTACATATTGTTCTTTGGTCTTCTTGATCCGTACCGTGAGGTCCCTTTGGACTCTGATTGTATCACCTTGCCCCTGAATAGGCCCTTCAGCTGCCCATCAGGCTGATGGGCAGTGCACCAAGGCCCTCATCTCAGTTGCTAATGAAAGCTGTCAGCAGGAACACAGTCCCAGCAGGCTCTGCCAGTACATTGCCCATGATCTCGCTGCAGGTAAATGGTTGATGCCCAAGGACTCTCTCAATACACCTGGGTAATTACATAGCTAGACATGGCCTCCTCTGCAAATAAATACAGAGAGCCAATGGTGTCTAAAACTCACATTTACACACCTAGGAGTACGTATTTGGTGCCAAGTTGAGGCCATGACTATCTACAGAGCACCTGATTCTGCAATCATCCATCCAATAAATAAGGTCTGTGTCTTCCCAGCACATCAGGTACTGTAATTTGGTAAGAGTAACTCAATCATGAGACCTAGTGATAAGAAATATGTGGCCTGCTGTGGCGGAGTTGGAGGGAGTGTAATGTTAAACCTACACTTACACGAATAATCATTTAAGTTCGGCTAGGAGGAGGAGAACAAAAAGAGGGTTGTTTTCCTTTGCCCAGTGAAGGAGTAACGTATAAATAAGACCTCAAGCCAGCTTCACAATAAGGCGTAGTGTAATCAGAAGGACACTCAAGGTGAAGGTTCTGGTAGGAAGATGTGTGCTTACTAAAGGAACAAAAGTCTTGTGTGGTCTGATGGAAAGAAGACTGGGAAAGGCAGCTGAGAGGGCTGGCAGGCACTGGATCTTCAGGGACTCGAGCAGGAGGGACTCTCCTATGAAACAAGCGATATTACTGAAGGATTTTAAGCAGAAAGCTATTACAATCTAATATGCACATCTGAAAGCACTGCTGGCTTTCCTGGCTGTGCTATAGTGAAGAAGAGCTAGAGTGTGGGAGCCATTTTAGTGTCCAGGCCGTGGCTGGAGAGGGTGGAAGGGAACCTTGTCATTACTCGCCTTAGCTTATAAGTATATCCAGATCCGCACAGCTTTGGAAACTGATTGGTTAAATATGACATCTCTTCTTAGCATGTAGGCTTCCAGGCTGTTCTTAACAACAGTTGTTCCATGCAACAAACTCATTAAAAATATCTTGAAATCATTTTTGTACACTTTGTGTGCGTGCACATGGAAGCCAGAGGGCAGCAGCCTTGGGTGTCTCTCCCTTGTCTCATGAGACAAGGATTTGTCATTCAGACGCAGGGGCTTGTGACTGAGGCTACACCGCCTGGTCCCCCTGCCCCAGTGCTAGTGGAGGCCACACACACACACACACACACACACACACACACACACACACACACACGCGCGCGCGCGCGCGCGCGCGCGCGCGCTTTAATGTTGCGAGGCTAAGAATTGAACTTTGATCTTCACATCTATACAGAAAACAGTTTACTGACAAAGCTTTCTTCCCAGTCACATTACTTGAGGGTCTCCTAGAATTTAAGGATCCCAAAGTTAACCTTTCGAAAATTCTAACTTGAGTGAATTTTTTTTTCAACTACATTTTGCCAGAAGTTTATTACGAAGACAAGGAATTCACTCATTGTATTCACGAAGACACTTATATTAAATCTACTGCTTTGCTAATTAGCATTACCGGTGAACTCTTGGTAAGCTTATAGAACACAAACATAATGCTGAAGAAGACATAAATGTTGACCTAATTCTCTGAGAATGTAGCACTCCAGAAACAGCACAAAAATTTGGACCTGAAGCTCAGAAGTCCTCTTGTTGGATATATCTACCAGATGAAGAAGTTCATCCAAAAAGTCAAAGAACCTTGAGCAGGTTTTTAACAAATCCCAAGGTGTAAAATAAAAATATGAAATAGTAAATTTAATTAAATTTAATTTTTATTTAGTATAACTTCAACTTTTAGAAGTAGGTATGTGTGTTTGTGTGTGTATGTGTGTGTGTGTGTGTGTTGAGCATACTAGTGCATGGATGCACTTGCCTGTGCAACAACTACATGTTGGAAGCAAGGGGCTTATATCAAGATATCTTTCTCAATCATTTCTGCTCCTTACCTTTGAGGTCTGATCAGACAGTCTGTCTCCAAGATCTGCCTGTCTCTCTCCCTAAGCCCTGAAGTTACAAGAGCATGCTGCCACACCTAGATTTCTACGTGGATGCCAGGGATTTGAACTTATGTCCTGTGCTTGTGCATCAAGCACTCTGCCCATTAAGCCATCCTCTAGCCCTTGAAATTGATTCTTAATGTACTTTCTAGGCATCAAAGCATCATGTCATCATGTAGAATTCACTCTCAAGAGATTTTCAGTTGAGTTTCAAAAAATATCACATGTCTAAGTCATTTTCCAATGTTGTGTTGAGCCTCAGTAGTACCTATCCTGAGCACATGTAGTCTGTATGCCTCTGGTCAGATAAACTTATAAGGGGATAAGGCATGTAGCCCAGTGAAAAAGCACTCCCATAAGGCCCTAGGTCCAAGCTCTAATTCGGGGAAAAAAGTAATGCAGCACTTGCTATAATTACACTGCTGATAAACTAAATTAAAAATATTCAAAACATGTGTGCTTCTTTCACATGTACATAGAGCAAAAATATAATTTTAAATAAAATGTGAAATGCAAATGTAATAATGTTTAGCACTCTTCTTCATTTAATAATTGACTGTAAACATGTTGGATCTAACCTTAAGGGTAGACATTTCTAAAACACTTGGTAAAACTTCCAAACAAAGATGAAGGAAATGAACCCTTTGTGACCTTTGGCTACACAGAGGTTTTTTAAAGAAAATGCAAATTTGAACCAAACAGAAATCATTAAGTTGCCTTCCACAAAATTTTAAGGCTTACACTCTATACAACTCCTAAGAAAAAGAAAAGGTTATCACAAAGCAGAAATTATTTCCAAAGCATGTTGAGAAACGAATCTCAATGTCAGAATAAAGATCCCTTATAGGTCAACAATGAAAATATAAAAGGGGGGGAATAGCTGAATAAATACGCCACACAAAAGGACATGAGTGTTCAACATCATTAGACACCAGGAGAATGCAAAACAAAGCCACAATAAGACACCAGTACAGCCCCAACAGCAACTCCCTGTAAGACTGTTGGAGTGAAGGAGAGGACAAGGAGCCACTGATGGAACTTGTCACTCTTGCTCATGAAGACAGAAAGTTACACAACTATGTTTAAAATATGTTGCTGGTTTTGTAACACACACACACACACACACACACACACACACACACACACACACACACACACACACACACACACCACACAACACAATTCTGTTCCAATTGTTCCCTGGCACAAAAGGCAAATTTTTGTGGAAGGTTTTATTCATAGTAGCTAAAATGTATCCAAATATCCCTCTGACGGCAAATGGGTAAACAAATTTGGGCTTAGCCACACAATGAACACTATTGAGCCAGTTTTAAATTGGGTAAACTGGAACTCAAAATACACAGTGCCACAGGTCTCAAAGCAGAATAAGAAAGTATTAATTGGAAGAAGTCTAGCCCAACTGAAAAATCAGCCCTGACAGGAGCTATAACTGGGAAAAGCTTGACTGTAAACGACACACATGAAATTAGAGGGATAAAGAAAATACTCTATATCATCACGGCTTCTGGCTACAGGGCAGTACCCATTTGTCGAAACTCGACACATTACACACCCCAAAGTTGTCTTTTTAAACACATGGAAATTATAGCTCAACAGAGCTGATTAAAAATTTTCACATGTCAAATACAAAGTCAAAAGGCAAATGACAGCCAGGGAGAAAATATTTGGAAGGTATAGGGCCAACAAAAGTTTCTGATTCCTAACTGAAAATTCAGGTCATCATAAACAAGACTAAAACACAATGCGTTTTCTCTCACCAACCTGGCATCTACGGGAAAGATTTGATAATTATTTCTAGTGAAAATGTGAGGAACAGAGATCCTGATGCAGCCGTGATAATCTCTGCGGGAAGTAAATGGTAAGTAAACAGAGCCTTGGATTCAGTAGACGCCATTCTACAGAGTTAAAGGTATCTATCTATGAAGATATGAAAATGCTAATTTCTGTACTTTCCCAGTTTGTAAATAGGGAAATGACAGGTTACAGAGCTACAGAACATAGTGAGCTATAGAATATCACGCTGCCACTGAGGGCATGTGTTGTTAGGCTGAATGCACTGCAGGAATGAGTGTGCTATTCTGGTCTATGGAGAGTAGAGCTATAGAAATGCATATGGGGGTGAGCATTACTTGGCAATGTGAGCGAAGAAAACTTGCATTTTGTATCTGTTTGCGTATGGTCCTGCGAGTTCATAATATTAAAAAGATAAGCGTCTGGCTGAAGGAGTCAACCCCAGCCGCCTGGAGAGGAGGGGAGAGATGGGTTGTCACACTTTTCTTTGTGCATCTTTCAAGTCTGTCCTGCTGCAATGAGGACTTGCTGCTTTGACAATCCGAAAAGGAAACAGTTCTGAGACCTGGGTGCAGAATGAATCTCACACCTTCACCCCTCTTCTTGGGCACTTTCAAAATTCTCATGCGGCACAGGCGCATGTGACAAGGACCCTGGAGTTATTCCAACCTTGGTTCCAGTGATAGAGGAGGCCACTTCATAGCATCCTAGGAACTTTTGTTGATGTTATCATTTGTTTTTAATTCAGAAGGTGAGGTTCAAATAGCAAAGATACGGAGTGATGGGAAAGAAGATAGACTGGGATTAATTAAGACTCTGGGACTCAGCTCTCACGGTTTTAGGGTGAAGCATGGGTAGGTTGACACAAAACCAGGGAGCTACACAGGACCGGGGCCTTAAAGGGCCGTACCCTCAGGATGATGCTGTCTTAATGTCTGGTGCTAGCCAAGGCTGCCGACCAGACTGGCTGGGTGGGTGAGCACACTGTAAGGATGGGTCCATGCTCTCTTGACTCTTTCCGTATTAGTCTCTGTTGTTCTTTGGCATGTTTGAATGTAGGATAAAAATGAACGAATCACCCCAAAGGCATGAAATAGTTCTAAAATAAAAGCAAGGCAGGGATTTCTCCTGAGGCTCTATAATAAGAGCCCTGTGGGAGAAAACAGTGTCTTAAATCTTCGCAGTAGATGCAGCAATGAACTCCAGAAGACTCCTTCGGCTCTGATCGATACACAGGGACCTGGCAGCACATCACAGTTGAGCTCATCAGGAAGCAGCGTGGGCGAGTGGGACGCAGAGCCCACTTTCCATCCCAGGGTGAAGCAGCCGTGCTTTGGACATGTTCTCGTTTGCTTGCTGCTGCTGTGGTAAACACCATGGCCATAAACAAGTAGGGAAGGGAAGGGAAGGGAAGGGTTTATTTCACTGTACACTTTACAGTCCATCATGGGGGGGGAGTGGGGGAAGGGAGCTCATGGCAGGAACCTGAAGGCCGGAGCTGGAACCGAGGCCATAAAGCGGAACACTGCTTACTGGCTTGCTTCCTATAGATTACTCAGTTTGCTTTCTTATAGTCCAGGACCACCTGCCCAGGGGTGTCACCACTCACAGTGAGCTGGGTCCTCCAGCCTCAGTCATCAACCAAGAAATGACCCACAGATGTGCCCGCAGGCCAATCTGACAGGCAATCCTCACGTAGGGTCCCTTTTCCCAGGTGAGTCAAGCTGACAGCCTTTTAGGTAGCACAGGGTCAGGTTTTATTATGCGGTTCAATTTGAAATTTGTTCTTTTTCTTTTCTTTTTAATCTTGGTTTTAACTGACACATAGTAGCATTCCAGTGAGATCATGCAGCTTGTCCTTTTGGGCCTGGTTTATTTCACTGAGTCTAACATCTTCAGTTCAATCTGTGTTGCCATAAAAACAGGGCTTCCTTCTCTGTTGGGAGGAAGCAGCACCTTGCTGTGTTATTGATGCTCACTGCGCCTCAGGCACGTGAGCACATTCATTGATGAGCACTTAGCTCGATTTGGTATTACAGGGCTGTGACTAACACTAAAATAAGGCTTGGTGTGGTGGCACACAGCTTTGATCCCAGCACTCTAGAGGCAGAAGCAGGAAGATCTCGGAGAGCTCAAAGGCCAGCCTGATCTATGTGGTAAGTTCAAGACCAGCCAAGGCTGCAGAGTGAGACCCGGTCTCAAATAAATAAACAAACAGACAAGCATCCTTGTGTTCCCATGGGAGATAGGAAGTGGGGACCAAGCAATGTCTTAGAAGCTGGAGGGCAACCTGGTAGGAACAAGAAAGATCCTGCCTCAAACAAGGAGGGAGATGGCTTCCTGACCTTTATTTGCACAGGATAGCGGACGCACACATAGTCACTATCTTCCCTCTCTCCTCTCCCCTTCTCCACCCCAGGCACAAGTGTGCACAAATAGCTTTTCTGTTCTAGTTTTCATTCATGTGTCTATGTGTATATGCCACATGCATGTGAGTGCCCAAGAGACAAGAAGAGGGGTTCAGGTTCCCTTAGAAGTAGAGATGCAGACAGAGGTGAGCTGCCCCACGTGGGTGCTGGGAACTGAAATCTGTGCACTCTAGAAGAGAAGCTAGCACTGTTAACCACTGACACCTCTCTCAGCCCCTGAAAGGAGAATTTAATTTTATGTGTCTGAGTATGCACCTCACTTTATGCATGTGTCATGTAGAATTTTAAATATTTCAAGTCATTTTATGCTTCAGGAAGGTTTTCATTTTCAGTGGATGTTTTATGTTTTTGTCATTTATAGCTCTATTAATCAGGATCTCTTATTTTTTCTTATTTAATAAGTACTTTTGCAGCATTATCTCCATTCTGTGTTTTTATTCTACACATAAATATATTAATTTTCCATCTTGTGCTGGTTTCCCTCATTGCCTGTTAGATGAATAAGCTTTGTAGGAATCCCGGAAAGGGTTTTGTTTGAGTTATCGCACATGCAAATTGTTTTTTAAATACTTTTGGTAATTGGCGGCCATCTTAGCTATGTTAAGAAGTTCTGGCATTGTTTTTTATTTCCCTGGGTTTCTGGGAAGTCTTGCTTTGTGATTACTGTCCCTGCAAGTTGAACTTAGGGACTATGGTAACAACCTGGCTCTCATACAGGTAACTTGGCTTTCTTTCTTTTTTTTTTTTTTTTTTCCTTTTTTTCTTTTTTTGGATTTTTTCTTTTTTACATTTTAAATGTTATTCCCTTTCCCATTTTCTGCTCCAGAAACCTGCTATCCCATCTCTTCTCCTCCCACTGCCTCAATAAGGGTGCTCCCTCATCCACCCACCCACCCACCCACCCACCTCCGTGCCCTGGCATTTCCCTACACTGGGGCATCAAGCCTTGACAGAACCAAGGGCCTCTACTCCCATTGATTCCTGGCAAGGCCACCCTCTGCTACATATGCAGATAGAGCCATAGGTCCATCCCTGTGTACTCTTGGGATGGTGGTTTAGTCCCTGGGCCCTCTGGGGTTTCTGGTTGGTTGATATTGTTGTTCTTATGGAATTGCAAACCCCTTCAGCTACTACAGTCCTTTCTCTAACTCCTCCATTGGGCACCCTGTTCTCAGTTCGATGGTTGGCTATGAGCATCTGCCTCTGTATTTGTCACGCTCTGGCAGAGCCTCTCAGGAGACAGCTATATCAGACTCCTGTCAGCATGTACTTCTTGGCATCTTCAATTGTGTCTGGGTTTAGTGTCTGTATATGGGATGGATCACCCAGGTGGGGAAGTCTCTGGATGGCCATTCCTTCAGTCTCTGCTCCACACTTTGTCTCCATATTTCCTCCTTTGAGTATTTTTGTTCCCCCTTCTAAGAAGAACTGAAGCATCCACACTTTGGTCTTCCTTCTTCTTGAGCTTCATATGGTTTGTGAATTGTATCTTGGATATTCCAAGCGTTTGGGCTAATATCCACTTATCAGTGAGTGTATACCATGTGTGTTCTTTTGTGATTGGGTTAACTCACTCAGGATGATATTTTCTAGTTCCATCCATTTGCCTAAGAATTTCATGAAGTAATTGTTTTTAATAGCTCACTAGTACTCCATTGTGTAAATGTACCACATTTTCTGTATCCATTCCTCTGTTGAAGGGCATCTGGGTTCTTTCTAGCTTCTAACTATTATAAATAAGGCTGCTATGAACATTGTGGAGCATGTGTCTTTGTTATATGTTGGGGCATCTTTGGGGTATATGCCCAGGAGAGGTATAGCTGGGTCCTCAGGTAGTACTATGTCCAATTTTCTGAGGAACCTCCAGACTGATTTCCAGAATGGTTGTACCAGTTTGCAATCCCACCAACAATGAAGGAGTGTTCCTCTTTCTCTGCATCCTCGTCAGCATCTGCTGTCACCTGAGTTTTTGATCTTAGCCATTCTGACTGATATGAGGTGGAATCTCAGGGTTGTTTTGATTTGCATTTCCCTATGACTAGAGATGTTGAACATTTCTTTAGGTGCTTCTTGGTCGTTTGAGATTCCTCAGTTGAGAACTCTTTGGTTAGCTCTGTAGCCCATTTTTAACAGGGTTATTTGATTCTCTGGAGTCTAACTTCTTCAGTTCTTTGTATTAATTGGATATTAGCCCTCTATAGGGTGTAGGATTGGTAAAGATCTTTTCCCAATCTTTTGGCTGACATTTTGTCCTATTGAGAGTGCCCTTTGCTTTACAGAAGCTTTGCAGTTTTATGAGGTCCCATTTGTTGATTCTTGATCCAAAGAACCTTTCCATTTTCCTAGGATATACCTCAGAATTAATCTTTGCAGGTTCCCAATCAACCTGCCCATCAGCAACCTAGTTACTCTCTTATTGGTAGAATGATTTCTTAGGTTATATATTTCGAACACTATTTTGTGGGTTATCTGCTCTAAGTATGCCTTGGCCTTTTCTTGTCTGCTGCTCCATCTCTTTTCCTCCTGCTGATCCTTTCTGCTTTCCTGTCATTGCTTTACTTTTCTTTGCTGTCTTCCTGTCTTGATGTTTATTATCAGATTTATGCTTAATTCTACTCTCACTTGGTCACTTTAAGCTTATCCCATTATCTACTTCTGAAATCAGACACTGTAAGACAAAAGGATTACCAACATCAAGTAGAAAAATAGGTGTTAATGGGCGATTCAATCTATATAATTTATCTACTTAGGTTCTGGGCTAGTTGGTGAGGGCACCAAGGCCATAGGCATGGTCTCTGTTCTCGGGGAGACAGATCAAGTGTGCTAATGATCAGAGATGGAAGCCTGGTTGACTCTAGACAGAGGACTGTGAAAGGCTTTTAGATGACATCACACAGCAAGGGGTATCAGAATGAGAACACAGGTGACCAGCACATTATTGTGATTTATGCTAGGCCCCGAACTCCATTGACATCTGTCGACAGGAGGCCCAGGAGACCTGCTTGCCATCCATCCAAGCCAGCGTGTTCCAAACACTTGTTTTATTCCAAGGAGACTCACATCCTCACCTCCACACTCCTGGGTTCCCTTTTGTACTCCAGTGTTTTACCCGATTTTTAGTGTTTCACATGATAATCCTGCTTATCTAACAGGGAAATAAATCTCCAATCATCTAAAGCCAACTAAGAATCTGCCTGGCTTTTAAAGAGATCTAAATCTACTTTAAAAGGCAGTAAACAGGGCTGGGGAGATGACTCAGTGGTTAAGTGCTTCCTGGCAAGCATGAGGACCTGAGTTCAATCCCCGCATCCATATAAAAGCTAGGTATGGCAGCACATTCCTGTTCTCCAGCAGTGGAGGTGGAAGACAGGCCGAATCTGGGAGCTCAGACCAGCCATCCTAGCCAAAATACCAATCTCCAGGTTCAGTTAGAGCCACTGTCTGAAAAATTAAGGTGGAAAGGTTGTTGAGGAAGCAAGACCACATTAACCTCTGGTCTCCATGCAAATCCACTGGGGTGAGTACACCCAATACACACACACGTGCATGCACACACACACACACACACACACACACACACACACACACACACACCAGGCCTGCAGGAATTGAAGTAGAATGTATAAACATTGACTATGAAGGTTCCTGCTGCTCTGTGACACTCCTCCGGTGAACACAGCTATTATTATCCTGTCTTCCCCCAGGCATTAAGATACCACCCTACAGTCCCGGCTGAAGCCCCTGTACGCACCCAGCTACCACCACTGATGTAGGATCAGATTAGCTAAACAGTCTTGTGCCTTAACTCCTTGGCCTAAGCTAATTCTCACCTGTTCTCCTCTAAAGAAAGAGAGAGCAGGCCACAGGACCCCCAGACTCTAAATCAGGACCCGGAATGTAACAGCCTCCTGGTAAATATGTGTTGAACAAGCAAGTGACAAGATTAAATCCGGAGACATCTGGATGAGAAGTATTACTTTGAAGAACGTACTCAGCAGAAAAGCAGGCTTCATAGTAACTTGGCGGTAAATAATCCCGCGGTTTCCATGGTTTGCATTGATACTATTCCACAGGTAGGACCATTGAGAAACAGAGAAACGTTTCTACCAGGGTGCAAGGCACTGACAGAATATAACCCTAGCTTTTTCCCCTGGACATATGTCATCTTGTCAAAGAGGAACTGTGTATTTGGAAGGAGACGGCCCTACTAAATTTCAAAGTGGGCAAGTTATAGGTTTTCTTTTCTACGTCGTAAGCCAATATGCACAGAACGCCTTTGGAAGAGTGTTACCAGGTAGCATCTCTGCCATATGTCACGATTCTATGGACAAGAAGGGCCATTATCACACGCTCTGACAGTTTACTGGATCATTTGTTTTAGTGCCCAGAAATTGATTTTTTTTTTAATTTGCAGTGACTTTGACAATATATCAATCTGCACCACCCACTGAGTCACCTTTTATACACGCAGGAAAATATTCATTCACATAAAGTAAGTCAGTCTTATAAAGAAGAAAATAAACATATGCATAAAAGTCAATCATACAAATTCAAACATAACTATAGAAATAAGGCGCACTGTGAATCTGCAATCCTCAGAAGGAACACAAACAGCATACACACAAATTTACACTTGCATGTGCTTGAATACACACACAGAGCATGCTAAGATGAAGATTTAGCAGTAAATGACAATAACGGTCTTACTTAATAGTATCAGATCAATAAAAGAAAAGACCATGTTCTATCATGTGGTTATCAGTGCTGGGGGTTGATTAACTCCCAGGACAGGAACAGAGGCAGTGACAGTGAGGGCTAAGCACAGGCTCATGAAGAGCTCAAGGCAGCTTAAGCCACTTCCACAGGACTGTCAGCTTTCTCCGTGTCTCAGCAGAAGTGGCCTGGAGATCTCTGATGTAATCCCTTACCATGATGGAGTAAAGGTTAGCAAAGCCGGTACAAGGGAATTCAATCAAAGCTCATTTTCCTGTGCACTGCGGTGGAAATAGTGATAGGCTTGTTACTGGCATTAAGGTGAGGGTTTTTTTTTTTTTTTGAGTCCCACACATGATCAGAAAGCCACTTAAATTTGGAGGCTTATCTTAGAATTGAGAAAGCTGGGGGCCAGGAGTTTGCACCCGTCAGTGGTAACTCCCACAGTCCGGTTATTGCTAGATGCGACAATCATATTCTTTCACTGTCCTTCTGGACAGAAATGGAGAAAGAACTGAGAGACGGACACATGTGACGGAGGTGGAGGTAGAATAGTTATTCCTCGGGGAACAGGGCTTTTCTGAGCTGTAGCATGGTCTCCAACCCAGGGGAAGAGCTGAAACCCCACAATTCAATCCCATTTCAAATGCAGAAGCCTCAGAGAGCTAAGCCAGGCGCCGCCCAGTGGGTGGTGTCAAGATGACTAATCTCTAATTACACCCTAGAAGTGACAGCAGAGGCGGGTGAGCGCAGACACTCAGCTGTCAGGCAAAAGAGCAGAGGTCAGGAGGGAGTGGCTGGTGACAGGTGCAGTTGGGGGCAGGCCCAGAGAGGCCTGGAGGCGGTTGTGGGACATGCAGGGCACAGTCTGGAAGCTCTTCAGTGCTCATTGCCTGCAAGCGCTGCCTTCTCCGGGTTCCCAAATAGCAGTGCACCCCCCCCGCCCCACCCTCCTTCCTTCCCCTCCCTACCCCTGCTCCCTCACTGCAACCCTTCCCCAGCCAAGGCTCTTAAGGGCTCTGTCAGTCTTCTCAGAGCTGGGCTAGACCCACAACAGCTGCTCAGGCCACGTGAGACCCACAAGGTCTGAAGCAGCATAATAAGGGGATGAATATTTCCACGCAGGAATTACACGACTGGATCAGGGAATGTAAAACACACAGCCTCACAAATAAATAGCTTTGTGGGTAGAATGCTCAAAGTTAAGTCATGGCTTCCCAGACTGTCTTCGGACATCAGCCCTACTTAACGTTCTGAGAAGCTTGGGAGACGGAGGAGACCGCACCCTTGGCCAAGGGGGCTGGTCTGCGTTTCGCTACTTCTTCAATACAAGAGACTTGATTTTGTGCTTCCCTGAGCAGTTTTCTGTAATTGAGAATCCCTGAACTAAGAGCAGACAAAACACAACCAGCCGAACAGTACTAGCTAGAAAAACAATGGTTACAAAGGCGAACGCCTGTGCTTGGATTTAAATTCCTACAGTCCTCACGTGACCGGCTCTTTAAAATAAGAAACGCTTTAAAATGGAAAAGCAACCATGTGTTGAAGATAAGGGAGAACAGACAAAGAAAATTTACCTCGCCATATCTTTAAGACATAAGCTTTCCATTTGGGCCCTTAGACCCTTCTAGAAACGAAGCATATTTGACCTTGCAACTTGCTTGTGGGTGTTGGCTGCAGAAATGAAGACACCCATAACGTAGGGGAGGTTCCTACCACAGTGAGCCCTCTGAACAAGGACCTGAATAGAACGTTAGCTACGCAATGTCTCCAAGTAAGTGGCTCATGGGAGAGAACTGTAAACACAATGGCCTTGGGGAGGCCAAGTCCAGGAGTTAAAGCGCAGCATGGGAGGAAGAGAGCTGTGAGAAACGGTGTTGTCCTGGGAGGACCAGGATTGTAAAAGGACTCCTAACCTTGTGACCAGGATCTTGTTTTCTCACTGAATAGGTTGAGACCCCACTACAAAGGGATAAATGGGATATTTGGAGGCTAGGACTATCGCTCAGTTAGCAGTGGCTTGCGTGGCTTGCGTGGCTTGCGTGGCTTGCGTGGCTTGCGTGGCTTGCGTGGCTTGCGTGGCTTGCGTGGCTTGCGTGGCTTGCGTGGCTTGCGTGGCTTGCGTGGCTTGCGTGGGGCCTTGGGTTCTACCTCCAGTATCCCATGACTTGAGTGCGGCAGGGCTTGTCTGTAAACTCCTTAGAAGCAGGAGGCTCCCAAGTTCAAGGTCATGCCCAAACAGTGAATTTGAGACCAGACCCTGTCTCTACTAGTAAGTAAATAAGTAGATAATCAGGTTTAAAGTTTGAAAGACCATGCTAGTTAGTGTGGGAACAAAAGCAAACTTTTAGTAGCAGGGGGACTGGGTGAGAGCAGCAACAGTGACCATGGCTTAGATCAGGGTGATCACAGCAGAGTGGTTGAGATGTAGCCCGGTTTAGCAATCCAGTGCTTAGAAACGAAAGGATAGGCCTGCCAAGCAATAACCCAGGCAGTAAAAAGATCCAAGGATGAGCCAAAGTCTCCTGGCTTAGAAACAGTGGACTTGCTGTTGGTGCTGGGATAGAGGGCAAAGGTAGAACAGACAGCCAAGGGGTCAGCCTTTGTCTCTATCTCAGAGGCCTCTCCTAACCCAGCGTCTTCCCACATAGTATGTTAGTTAGCTATAAGTCCATGGCCACCTTGTCCTTTAACTGACTTTGGATTTTCTGCATCCTGCTCTCATTTCTGTGGACAGAAAAAGGTTGATTGAGCAGTATTTTCAATGGGGTCTCTTTTTTTATTTTTAATCTTGTGCATGAGACATCAGACAAAGAGTCACCTTTTATTTTACTTGAGCAACAAATCCTGTTTTCCAAGCAGATTCTGAACTGTTAACAAGACAGCAAACTTCAAAGCCCCTTCAGTGCAGACAGAGGCCCGAGCACTCACAGGGAGCACTCACAGGGAGCACTCACAGGGAGCACTCACAGGGAGCACACACAGGGAGCACTCACAGGGAGCACTCACAGGGAGCACTCACAGGGAGCACTCACAGGAGCACTCACAGGAGCACTCACAGGGGGCACTCACAGGGGCACTCACAGGGAGCACACAGGAGCACAGGGGCCTCCTCAGGGAGCACTCACAGGAGCACACACACAGGGGGCACTCACAGGGGGCGCTCACAGGGAGCGCTCACACGGAGCACGCACAGGGAGCACTCACAGGGAGCACTCACAGGGAGCACTCACAGGGAGCACTCACAGGGAGCACTCACAGGGAGCACACACAGGGGGCCTCTTCTGGGATCGCGGCTCCAGTGCTGAGGCTTTCAAAGACTCTTGTTCTCTACAGCTTTATAACTTCTCAGGTAAATGAGACACTCGCTTGTATAAATCCACAGAAAAGAGACTGAGGCCAGGATCCTGAGAAGGACAATGGTCTGTTTAATGCTATTATTACCAACGTCAGGGGTGCGGGTTTTCAGACCTGTCAATACTTTCCTTCCCATCATGCTCCTTTCCTCTCTTGCCTCTCCCCCTGCTCCCCCTCCCTTTTCTCATCCCCACCCTCCCCCCTCCTCCCTCCCCTCTCCCCATTCCCTTGCCTCCTCCTCCCCCTCTTCCTCCTCCTTCTCCCTTCTTCTTAAACCCAGGGTACAGTTATCATCAAAGGTTTTGATTTCTGCCTGGAACACTCAGGAAGTGGCCCAGCAGCTGCTCAGCAGTTCAGGGAGGAATCTATCAGTGCAGACCTCCTTGCTCCCATTGGCTTCAGATAGAAACAACAATGACAACATCAGCCTTACCGATAACAACAGAAGCCGACACAAACGGTGTTTCTGCGCACTTGGCCTGTTCTCTAATCTGCCCACAGCCTTGCCAAGAAGGTCTATGGATTCTGTTTTAACTGATCAGGATGTTGAAGCGTAGGGGTCTAAGTGACCCTGTCTGTCCACCCTACCCCCAAAGGTCTTGACCATTGGCTTCCGGTCCAACCCAGGTTAACATTCTCATTTAAATGATTTTGTTTTCTTAGTCAGAAGACAAAGCAAAGGAATTATCTGCAGAAGGTAGATAGAAAGTAAACAGCTCGTTTGAATGATTGGCGTAGCAACAGCCATGTGCAGGGCTTTACCTTGACAGGTTCACAATGGAGAGAAAAATCTGTCTAAATAACCCCCTTGCTCTGACAGAGAGCACTTCTTTAAAGGATGTCCACGCTAGTGCCAAGGTATGGATGGACAGGGCATTCCGGTGAAGGCAGCAGCCATGGACCTGTGGCTAGGAAATAAGCAAGATCATGTTTAAGACTGCAGTGGGCCTCGGTCCTCTGACCATGACATGACGACTGCCATCTTCAGTCAGAGCGATATGAAGGAGACATTCATGAGATCACGGCTGTCGCCTTACCCCAGACTTAGGGAGTCATCAGACTCTCATTTGAGGTTCCAGCTACCACTCCCTCTTAACCCCAGCTCAGTGTGCTTTTGTGGGGAGATACAAAGTTGGTTGTGGTTTGGGACCACAGCCATTTAGCTTTCCTGAGTCAGCTCCCATTCTGGGGTAAGGATTTTCTGTCGTGTCTGTTAGGACCAATGTTGGGGTTTAAATCTCGGCCCACGCCCGTACAAAGCACACCAAACCAACATGGTTCCATGTGGAGAGGTTTAATGAGAGGAGAGTAGAAGAGAGGGAAGGTCAGCCATGGGCACAGGGGATGAGGGTTAAAAAGGGGGGATAGGGAGAGAAGGGACAGGGACAAAGAGAGTGTGAGAAGAGGAAGAACAAGAGAGAGAGCAAGAGAGAGAGGAGGGGGCAAGCAGCCCCCTTTATAATCAGGCACAGCTGGATGTTGCTAGGCAACAGTGGGGTGGAGCCTACCTGGCTGTTGCCAGGCAGCTGTGGGGGTGGAGCTTAGAAAGAATACTAACAATGTTAATCTTCAGAGTCATCCAAATTTCTCTAAGTTATCTGATTAAATTCATTAGCTCACCTAGCTGGGCTTGGATGGCATTGGGTTTTGTGGCCTGGTGGGTATCCCATCTCAGGCAACTAGACACTTCCTATAACTCCTCAGGAGAAATAGTCCAGTGGGAATCAATTAAAAATTAAATCACATTTATTTACTGAATGTGATCCCAGTAGAATACCATGTATGTGTGGATGTCGGGAGTCAACTTGTAGGCATCGGTTTTCTCCGTCCAACAAATGGATCCTGGAGATTGAACTCAAGCTATCTGGCTTGGCAGGGAATGTTTTTACCTGCTGAGCCATCTCAGTGGCCCTGAGATCAGTCTTTGGATGTTGTCATGCCGTGAAGTGACCGGGTGTCTCTACAAAAATTCCCACTGGTCTCGCTGCCCCAGGCGAGTTACAGAATTGGACAAAGCAGGGGTGCTATTAATGCCAAGGTTCTAGATTTAAAATAGATCAACTTACAGGCCCACTTTTGCCCCGAGTTCTTTGAAAACAACATAGACTTAAATATATAGACTGATAGGCAAGCAGAATGCTAAATGAGAATACTAAATAGGCATTTCATCAGCTTGGAATACTCAGCACCAAGAAAAATATGCAGGCCTAAATGAAAACTAGACTTCGACTTTGTGTGGGTAAAGTAATGGCTCTTGTCCCCAAAACCCCAAGACTTTGTGATGCTTCCAATGTTAAGAATGCAGAGCCTTGGGGCTGAGCTATGGCCCAAGGGTTTCTAGAGACCCTGGGCTTGCTTCCTGCATGGTGTCTCACAACTGTCTGTAATTACAGGTCAAGACGGCTCTGACACCCTCTTGTGGCCTTTTTGGGCAGTGCACACACATGGTGCACAAACACAGGCCAAAGCACTCCCGTACATGAAATTTCAAACAAATCAGAGGTGTCTGTGAACAGCAATGCAAACTGCCTGCCCTGGCCAGGTTGTGACTCTGCATCTCTAATTACCATCTCCAGGGGATCCATATTTTCCCTATGGCTGATCAATCTCTAGGGGATCCATGTTTTCCCCATTGCTGATCCATCAGCCATGTCCTTGCCTTTATAACTGAAGTTATTCTGGTCTTCAGGCCTTGAGTAAGCGCCCTGTGTTTGATAAAGTATTGATTCTACTATCCAAGGACTCAATATCGAAGCCTCTATTTATTCTCAGCTGTAAAGTATCCCATTCTCATTTTAAGAATTACAGTTGTTTCCAAGAGCTATTTTTGTTGTGGAGGTGTTAATTATTTTCTGGGCTAAATCCTGGCAGCTGACCTAATTATCACAGGTCCTTGCCTGAGGGTTGCTTTATGGCTATGACTCAGCTCCTCGGAGGGACTGACCTAAAACTTTTCTTTTTAAAGCTGGAAGATGCAATCCTACCATTGGTTTACCACAACAGTTTCCACCCTCTGGGCCTTCATCCTCAACCTTATCCTCCAACCCACAGTCTGCCCTCAAGGTAACAACTAGGTGCAAACCCAGCCTGACCCTCCTCTGTGGAAACCTGCACATACTCAGGAAAAGGAGAAAGACAACTGATCAGGCCCCGAGTGGCTCCTGTTCGGTGTAAAAAAACCAGTGCTGAGCACGCAGAGACAAAGACAACAACATTCTGAGATAATGTTTCATAAACATGGCTGTGGTCAAGGCAATGGCTCATTCACATCAACAGGGGGGAGCTGTACTTGAAATTTCGAACAGTGGCTGATTCCTTGTCCTGGGTAGTGCTTCATGGCGTTTGCCTTGTGGTAGCTCACAGTCCTAGGACATGTGCACCTTTCAGTGGGGTAATTGCACTGGAGCATGGAGTGGAGGAGGTAATGGGAGAAGCCAGTGTTAAGCAACCCTTCCCAGGGGCTGCTTCCAGGGAGAGAAAGCCTGCTGTTACAAGTGGGCTGTTTTATTTACTAGAGTGGGAGACTTTAAGGACGTTTATTTTGTTTTTAATGAGAGATTAAAACTACTATGTAGGTGATGCCAGCTGTGCTACAGGACTTATCCTGCATAAGGTAAGCCTACAGTGTCCTTATCCTGCATAAGGTAAGCCTACGGTGTCCTTATCCTGCATAAGGTAAGCCTACGGTGTCCTTATCCTGCATAAGGTAAGCCTACAGTGTCCAAGAGCAGGATAGCACAGCTGCTGGAGGGGTTTCCTTGTACTTGGGAGAGTGTGAGACAGAGGTGGGCAGAAGTCCCACAAGCGAAGTGCAAAGGGGGACAACTGAGTCACAGAGCCACAGTGTGAAGAGGGCAGTGCTTGGTAAGTGACATGGGAAGCCTCGTCCTCGGGTTGCAAGCAAACCGAGCAGGCAGCAGAGTGACGGGGCTGATGCGCTGGCCTTTCGTGGAACCTTTCTAGTCACAGCTCTGTGGGTATTGTGTTATAAAAGAATAAGGAGAGGGGGGATATGTTCTATGGAGAGCTGGGGAAAGGGGGTGCCTCAGCGGGCCCATGCTGAGACATCCCTTCATCCTGAAGGACCAGCCACACGATGATATAGTATAGAATAGAGTTTACTCAGGGCATGGGGAGGGGAGAGAGAGAGAGAGAGAGAGAGAGCCATGAGGAGAGGGAGAGGAGAATGGGAGAGAGAGAAGGGACAAAGGGAAAGAAATGGGGAGAGAAGGGAAAAGAAAGAAGGTAAGAGCAAGGGAAGCAGAGAGAGGGTGCGGAGGGGCATGCAGTGTCAGGCTCGCTGGGTCATTGCTTAGACAGAATGCTAACAGTGAGGACTGCTTTCAGCTGACAGTGGTGGAGCACACCATGATATGGTATGGATAGAAAAGCCCCCAGCTGTCTCTGGAGGAGGAGGAGAACCTCAAAACACAACAAATTCCTAGAAATGAAAATGTAGAAATCAGAATCAGGGCATCAGAAAGGTAACTTCAACTGAAATCCTGTCCATGTGTAATATTTCACCCTCCCTGGACGCCATTGCTATCTATGAACTGTGAAAGAGGTGAGAATCGCTCAGTCTCTCTTTTTAAACTGCTATTGGGTTTTTGTTGTTGCTGTTTTTGTTTTATTTACATTTCAAATGTTGTCCCCCTTCTTGGTTTCCCCTCCCCAAGTCCCCCATCAACAATAAGATAACTTCTGGGGAAATCGCCATCCCTGACATCACTCAAGCTGTACTACAGAGCAATAGTGACAAAACAAACGAAACACTCACGGTACTGGTAAAGAGACAGACAAGCAGATCAATAAAATAGAAATGAAGACCCAGAAATGAACCCACACATCTATGGTCACTTGATCTTTGACAAAAGAGCTAAAACCATCCAGTGGGGGGAAAAAAAGATCCATTTTCAACAAATGGTGCTGGTTCAACTGGAACTGGCAATCAGCATGTAGAAGAATGCAAATCGATCCATTCTCATCTCCTTGTACATAGCTCAAGTCCAAGTGGACAAGGACCTCCACATAAAACAAGATACACTGAACGTAATAGAAGAGAAAGTGGGAAGGAGGCTTGAACACATCTGCACAGGGCAAATTTTCCTGAACAGAACACCAATGGCTCATGCTCTAAGATCAACTATTGACAAATGGGAACTCATAAAACGGAAAAGCTTCTGTAAGGCAAAGGACACTGTTGTTAGGACAAAACGGCAACCAACAGATTGGGAAAAGATCTTTACCAACCCCACTTCTGATAGAGGGCTAATATCTAATACATACAAAGAACTCAAGAAGTTAGATTCCAGAGACCCAAATAACCCTATTAAAAATGGAGTACAGAGCTAAACAAAGAATTCTCAACTGAGGAATCTGGAATGGCCAAGAAACACCTAAAGAAATGTTCAACATCCTTAGTCATCAGGGAAATGCAAATCAAAACAACCCTGAGATTCAACATCACACTAATCAGCATGGCTAAGATCAAAAACTCAGGTGACAGCAGATGCTGGCAAAGAGGTGGAGAAAGAGGAAAGCTCCTCCATTGTTGGTGGGATTGTAAGCTAGTACAACCACTATGGAAATCAATCTGGTGGTTCCTCAGAAAATTGGAAATAGTTCTATACCCAGCTATACCACTCCTGGGCATATACCCAAAAGATGCTCCAACATTTAACAAGGACACACGCTCCACTATGTTCATAGCAGCCTTATTTATAATAGCCAGAAGCTGGAAAGAACCCAGATGTCCCTCAACGGAAGAATGGATACAAAAAATGTGGTACATCAACACAATGGAGTTCTACTCAGCTATCAAAAACAATGACTTCATGAAATTTCAGGCAAATGGAAGGAACTAGAAAACATCATCCTGAATGAAGTAACCCAGACACAAAACAACATACATGGTAACATGGTATTTACTCACTGATAAGTGATTATTAGCCCAAAAGCTCAGAATACCCACGATACTACTCACAGACCATTTGAAGCTTAAGAAGAAGGAAGACCAAAGTGTGGGTGCTTCAATCCTTCTTAAAAGAGGGAACAAAATAATCACAGGAGATAGAGGGAGAGAGGCACCTTGGAGGGAGAGAGGAGGGGGGAAGAAAAGGGGGGGCAGGATCAGGTGTGGAAAGAGACTGGAGAGAAGTACAGGGGTCAGGAAATTGAACAGAAGTATGTAGCAGTGGGAGATGGGGAGCAGGGGGCAGCCACTAGAAAGTCCCAGACGCAGGGAAGCGAGAGGCTCCCAGGACCCAACAGGGATGGCAATAGCCACTGTTACTGTTAACATCCTTTCAAATATCTTTTTTCCTTATGTTGCTCCTTCCTTAATGACAGGCTAGCTATGACCTCTGCCCGTTTTTCTCTCTGATCACTTATCTTTTCTGTATGAATTTGAAGAGCACTTTGCATGTTAGGGAAACAAGCCATTTGACAGTCATATTTATTGAAAATGTGGGCATGGGCGGGGATGTGTAAACATGTAGACTTAGGCGTCATTGTGACTCTTTGAAAGAAGCTAGCACTTCGTTTATAAAAATGGATGTCTGTTTTAAGGGCTTTTACATCTTCATTTGTAAATTCCCAACATCTATCGAATATCACAGATTGATTTTGTTGGCTAAAATAAAATACAGCTTTATTTCTGATTTCCCCCTCTGAGCGGCTGGCCAGTGACCCTAGTACCCCTAGTAGATTATCCTTCTTTCCCCTAGCATACCCAACTCTACATGCTCCAGTTTTGTTTTGTTTTTTAGCATCTCCTGCTCTGTGACAAAGTAAAGGCTACCTATGCATGCTAATTCTTCTCTGTCTCTCAACCAGTCCAATCAGGCAGTGACTTCACCAGCCCAACAGTACTGTTCACACCGGCCTCCTGTCACCAGCCATGACCAAAGCACCAGAGTTGGCCAGTTGCCTGGATACTGACAACTTGCCACCCAACATTCTGCTCCTGTTCCCTGAAGTCTGCATTCTGTCCAGCAGTCAGAGCACATCCATATCTTCTTCCATCGGCTTCTGTCTAGGAAGAAGCCAAGGTCCTGACAGAGGCTCCTGGAACCCAATATCACCTGGGTCCTCATGTCTCGTTCATCACCTCCCTCCAGCCATACTGACCTCCCTGCATCTTCAGGGACACTGCTAAGCGACAGACCTCGAAGGCCCTGCTCTCTTATCTAGAATGTTCTTTCTCAGAGCCATTGTCTGGCTTGCTTTCTCCTTTTACTTTTATTTCCAAATGTCACCTCATCAGAGCATCATCTCAGACATCCCTATCTCTAATAACATCCTACCCCAAATAACATCCTATCCCAATCCTGCTTCTTTTTTCTTTAGGTATTTAAGACTGCTCAAAGACAAATGAAAAGGCATCTAATATGTATAGCCATTTATTTATAATCTCACGGGTTCCCCACAAGCCCACCTCCTTAGCATGCCCCAGTGATGTCCTATCCCACACCCTGGAACTTTATTCCACCGCTTCACCCCTAAGCATCCACAGCCAGCTAACTGACATTTTATATTTATTTTTTAGAAATTTTATGAATTTCCTGCTAGACCATTCATCTCTTTAAATGAGGGATGGGGCCAGAACATTGACTGCTCAATAATAAAGATTCAGTAAACACTTAACTATTGTAGTATGTTTGTGAAAACATACAAAGTCAGGAACCATACTCCTATTGTTGGAAAACTAAATATTCTTTGAGATATTCTTAAAACAGAATTCTTCAGCAATTAAAAGAGGTGAGATCAGAGGAGATCGGGTGCGTTCAGGGTGGGGTGCTTCAGTCCTTCTTAGAAGGGGGAACAAAATACAGGAGGAAATATGGAGACAAAGTGTGGATCAGAGACTGAAGGAAAGGCCATCCAGAGGCTGCCCCATCCAGGGATCCATCACATATACAAACACTAAACCCAGACAACATTTTGGATGCCAAGAAGTGCATGGTGACAGGACCTAGGTATAGCTGTCTCCTGAGAGGCTCTGCCAGAGCCTGACAAATTCAGAGGCGTACGCTCATAGCCAAGCATGGACTGAGAACAGGGTCCCCAGTGATGGAGTTAGAAAAGGACTGAAGTAGCTGAAGGGGTTTGCAACCCCATAAGAAGAACAATACCAACCAACCAGAGCTCCCAGGGACTAAACCACCAACCAAAGAGTTCACATGGACAGACCCATGGCTCCAGCCACATATGTAGCAGAGGATGGGTCTTGTCAGGCATCAATGGGAGGAGAGGCCCTTGGTCCTGTGAAGGCCCAATACCCCAGTGTAGAGGAAAGCCAGGGCAGCGAGGCAGGAGGGAGTGGGTGGGTGGGTAGGGGGGTAGAGTTTGTGTACACAAAGTGCTCATAGAGTCTGAATGGGGTTTCAGGCTGTTTGTGAGCTGCTGAGAGCTGAACTCAGGTTCCCTGCAAGAGCACTCTGCACTCTGAACCACTGAGTCACCTCTCCAGCCCCAGAAGTGGTTACTTCTAAAGGACAAACAGCAAGGGAAACTGGAGAGTCTCACTCTATTTTGAAACTCACATTACTTTCATCACATGGATTAAAACATTTTTCAGACAGACAACAAAGTATCATTTGTTAACATTGTGATTCTGATTAAGGCAGGCAGGCAGAAAGCAAGTGAAAACTGCAAGGGGAACCCTCAGATGCTACATTGTTGAGAACAAAATTTATAGGAAAAAGGGAGCAACTGGGTATCGTTAGCACATTTATTTATTGATCCTTACTATGAGACGATGCTGTCCTCGTTGACATTGTATCTGTATGTATATTCGTTAAGCCTCAGAACAAACTTGCAAGTTAGGCATTAGCTCAATGGATGATAGAAATAAGGCTCAGGAAAATGATCGCTTCCAATCTTAGAGTTGAAGCCAAGTGTTATAGAGCTAGGATTCCTACCTCCAACACTGGCTCTAAAAGACACAAGCCCCGGCAGCAGGAGTCAAGCGGCCGACACAAGTCCTGGAAGCAGAGGGAACTGACCCAGCCGCTTGCAGAACCCACCTACACCTTTGCCCTGCTGTGTTAGCGTCTTGCTGGAGACTGAGTTTTGTGGAATGGTAGAGAGTGTGGGAGGAGGGCGGACAGAAGATGGAGCAAGGCAGACAAGAGTGTGGAAGGGGGCAGACGAGAAGGTATCACATAGAAATGAATTGTGGTGCTAGTAACTGAAGGGGGTGGCTGATACAGGACTTCATCCATTTATTTATTTTATGTGGATGTGTGCATGGCTGAGTTTATGTATGTGTGCCTTTTCCATGCAGTAACCTGAAAAGGTCAGAAGCTATCGGGCCCTCTAGAACTGAAGTCATAGGTGGTTATGAACAGCCACGCAGTGGCTGGGAACGGAACCCAGGTCCTCTGGAAGAGCAGTAAACACTCTTAACTGCTGTGGAGTTTAAGGCTTAACAAGAGGGAAGGACTCCTAATGACCTGATGACCTCAATGCCCTTGCACTTTAGAGTCCTATGGAGCTGGGAGGAGAGGTGCAAGTGACTTAAGCACTGAGGTCTGGTACAAGCATCTTAGTGAGCACACAGATCGCTAGGAGGCAGGTGACATGAGAGATGACTTGCACTGAGGGTCTGATAGGTGTCAGGAACTTTATCGACTGCAGCCTCAATCTCGAACGTTGATAACGAAAGTAATATGGTTATTAATGTTGTCAAAACAGATAAAGGGAGAGAAGGAAGTTACCCTGCAGTAGAGTAGTGGAATAAAGTTTACGGCATATTGTGACCTCCAATCCGGTGCTCTTCCCCAGACACGAAGCTGCCTCTCATGGGAGGCTTGCTCGTGTGTCTCAGCAGTGGACAGGCATCGGTCATTGGATGATACAGAGAAGATGCTGTGTTCATCACAAAGGGGAGGTTGGAAAGGGGAGGTATTAGCAACTCGGGGAGGTGGGGCCTGGATATGGGGGAACAATTGCCAACGGGGTTACCCTGCTTTTGTGTAAGAGGGAGCAAACTAACCATGCAGACGGTGAAGGGCAATCTTCAGCTGGAGGTTTGCCATGACTGGTGTGGCTCTGATTAGTATTCTTGAGCTCTCAGGAGCATCTGTAGCAAATACCCAAGTGACACAAAGCCAATTCTAGTAGCCGAGATTTAACATTTTAACCCAATTTCTCTAACCCAGTTAATCTGCATTGAATTGCTAGTCAGGCATTCAATAAGCTTTCCGTAAGCTATTTAAGTCCTCAGTGACCAGATCACTTCCACAAACATGCGGGATTCACCTTTGCTGAGACAGGCCAGGACTTTGATAGGATGTGCCTCCTTATAGAGGGGACTCTTACTGCCGTGCTGGTGGGGCAGACAATTGGGTTCACTTTTCCAGCCTCGACTGGACCAGGGCCAAAGTTTCTGTATGAAAATATCTTAGCATGCTCTCTCTGAATCTGCCCTCTGCTGACACAATCCCACCATTTTTGTGTGTACATACTGTAGACTTTTCATTTCAGGCAGAATTGACATCAGTACAATACATAAACACGTTCTCTATCAGAAAAATACTAGGGTAGGTTTTCTAAAGGTTCTGAGAAGTCTTGTGGCCAGCAATAATATTTACATTGAAATCCAGCCATCTTGATACACAGGGTAAAGGCAACGGTGGCCAAGAAAGGAATTCCTTTCTCCATATTCAATTTCCCACAAGTCTCAAGATAGCTAGCAAGGATTTTGAGCTCAGTAGATTTTGCAGGAATTTCTCCCCGGCACAAGGTTGAAATTAACCCTTTAAAGTGCCCTTCGTTCCAATACAATCTGTTTGTGTACAGGTTTTTTCCCCAATAGTCCTTTTGTTTCTTTAAAAAAAAAAAAAGTTTTTCTGGCCTCTCACTGGTCTCTTTCTCTGCGCTCAGTCAAAGGCTTTGGAACATTTTTGCCCAGCTTTTGACTTACTGGCACTCTGGAAAAAAGCTTACTATAGCGTTGAGAAATGAATCTTATAGAACACCTTCTAGCAACAGGTTTAGAAATCAGGATTGGGGAGCTGGACGACGGGTCTGTGACTAAGAGAATCGGCCGCTCCTGCAGAGGACCCAGGTTCAATTTCCAGAGCCCACAGGGTTGCTCACAGGATCTGTAACTGCAGTCTCGGAGGATCCAGTGCCCTCTTTTGACATCTTCAGGCACCAGACAAGAAACTGGTGCATGCATACATGAAGGCAAGACACATAAAAAATTCTTTTAAAAGTCAGTATTTAGTAAAGATAGTTCAATCACAACATTCTGCTAGGAGATCAAATCAGCATGTCAATTTGGCGGGTTTTTTTTTAATATAGTAAATAAAATAAAGTAAAAGAAAATAGACCTCCAGAGTTTAAACCAGCAGGCTTCTCCTTATTATTTTCTGGGCATGAGTATTAGCATGGTACAGGAGAGTGCCAGGGTGAGCCTAAAGCAGGAGAGAGATCAGTACCCTCTTGGCTCTGCGTACTGACCCCAGGGCACATCCGGTATCTTACTTTCCAACAGTTCCTAGTTCAAGCTTGAGTTGCGTCTGTAGGGAAAATAGTCTTTGGGACACTTGCAAGGTCGAAGCCTGTTTCGGGTGTTTTTAAAATGATGCAGTTTTGCCTAAGCCCTAAGCCTGGTTTCTAAAATTAGGCTATTATTTTGAGGGCCATGGGAACAGCCCATGGCAGGCTGGAAGGACTAAGATTTTAATGTTTTATAGAACGCTATCAGTTCCTCTCTCATGCATCCTCTTGCATATCTAGGAAAAAAATTAAACTGACAAGAAATATCTCAAAACAAGCTGAGTATTACAGAAACCCATTTCTCTGAAATCTTACTTGGCACACAGTATACCTGCTTCCCAACCGGACTCCCTAGTTACCTTCCTGTTGAGAAAAGCATTCTTTAAACGCTGTGTAAGAGTCTGAGAAACACTTAGCAGTGGACAAGATCCGATCCTTAAAGCAGTCCCAGCTGCTGCCTGTGTTCTCCAATTATTGTATTGTTCTCAGAGAGATGATTATCCTGGAATGTAAAACCAACCTTGAAAAATAAAGATAAGGAGTCCTGCACAGGGGTTCTGTGTTTCCATGGTGACGAGACCAGCTCCTCATACCAGATTAACCAAGGTGATCCTGGGGTTCCCACTCTGCTTCCTCATTCCACATACCAGGGGCTCCACAGAACTGAGAGGGAGGGCCAGAGGTACTCCTGAGAGCTCGGCAGAAACCTCAGGCTGGTATCAGTCCACCAATGCTATCCAGCATTCACTGTTTAACAAGGGTAGTCTGCTTTAATACAAGTTCAAAAGCAGCTTTCTTCACAGTTTCCACTTCACAGTTTCCACTTCACAGCTTCCCCTCTCTCGATGGAATCAGAATGGTTTTGTTGTTGTTGTTTTAATAAATCTGTAAATGTTGCCAGATTTGGGGTCAGTGAAAATGCCTGCATGCTCATTCTTTTTCCGTGTCCACTATAGGCATGTGCATCCATTTAGGCGTATAGGGAGTGTTGAGGTAACACACTAACGCTTCTGTCAGTGCAGAGTGCTAGGTACCAGCTTAGCTAAGTCTACCAGATCTGACTGGGTTGTGTGTGTGTGTGTGTGTGTGTGTGTGTGTGTGTGTGTGTGTGTGTGTGTCTGGCAGTGTATGTGCTGGCATGGGCCCTGGAACTTGATCAACAAGCCCCTCCCACTCCTGTGGATAAGTGATTATTCATACAGGAGAACCTCTGATCTTTAAGGACTCAAACTAATTCCAGGCATGTCATCCCAAAGAATTAAGCAGACCAAGTAGGAGAGTGACCGAAGGGAAGCCAGGAGTCCCATTCAAAGGTTTATTTACTGTGCATCAGATAGCTTGCTGCTACTTTGCATACTAGACAAAGACCTAACATTGTCAAAGCTTTGAAACTTCTAGAAGCTAGAAATAAGGAGAAATCTAGAGTCGCAAGATTACAACAACAACAACAAAAACCCCACTGCTCTCTCGTGTTGTCTTTGAGGGTTTTACCCCATATACATGAAATCTCTGGAGGCTGTCACCATAGAACGCCATGAGAAGCCTGACCAAGTGGTTCCTTGGGATGAGTTACATAGTATCAGGAAAGGATGACATCATCAGCCATTCAGGTCTCCTACCATACTGTATGTATCTGGATGCAAGCAGGTAGCATCCACAAGGGCAACCCGCAAATACTAGCTAGGGTTGCTGTTGCCCGTTCATGACACTCTGCCAAGTACAGCTCTCCTGGTTTCTCAGTGAACTTCATTACTGGCCCCAGAACACGGAAACATGGGCGTCTGCCTTCACTCTTGCCCCTCCATGTTGGATAGCTTCCACATTCCACAAATTCTACCACTGAGACCTAGAAGCTACCATTTACTCCAGGCAACTTCCTTGCACATTTTTTCATGAAGAAAATGCTACCATACTGTCTCAGAACCTGCCAGCTTGATTTTTTAAAGAAAATCCTGAGGCTGGAGAGATCAGTGGATAAAGGATGTTCAAAACTGAACACAACCATGTGTGCTTGTGACACCTGCTTACAGGGGAGCACACAGGGGAATCTGAGACCTGGCCTAGATGAATTAGAAGCTATAGGTTTGATGAACGGCCCTGGCTCAAGGCAGAGAGCAATGGAGAACGACACTGGACATCTTTCTCTGGCCTCTGGATGTGTGTACACAGTCATATATGCCTACACATTCACGAGCATGCACCACAGACACATAACATACACCCACACACAAAATTAAAAAAAATATCGTATGGGCTGAAGCCTGCTAAGTCTTTGGTTGGGAGGTGAGCTTATCTGGAAGAGGATGATTTATTAAAAATGAAATTTCACTAGAAGATTTTGGACACTTGCATGAAGTTTAGCAGTCTGGAACTGGCTGTTGTATGCGACTTTCCTCCGATAGCAACCACCATCTTGGGAATTCAACACTGCCTTGATTGCACATGGCTTTGCTGGGGAGGGGGGAGCTGGAGTATACAGGCAGAGGAAGTCGAGAAAGGGTGCTCTCTATATGTGGCTACAGACAGCCCTCACCGCTGATGGAGAATTTTTAGGTACAGCTTTTGCTGACTGGACACCAACACCCCTGAAATAAACCCTCACCTGTGCTTTGTAAGGAAGCCTAATAAAGTCATTGGCTGCTCAAAGAGAACTTAGGGGAACTGCACCTTTGTCTGTGGTTGGAGCCTTGGGAGTAGATGTTCCCATGTCTCCCCCAGGGATGGAATTTTAGCACTGACAGCCTCGAATAAAAAGGTTGTAAGTATGAGTCAGGCAGGCTCCTGTCCTCATTGAAAGGAAAATGGGGACAGAGGGAGAGGGCAAATGGCTCCTGGAGTCAGGCTCAGTGAGGCTTTTCTCCTAGAATCCCTGGCCACCGCTTCTCTCAGGACCCAGGTGTCAACCTGGAGAAACTCTCATCTGAGCAGTGTTTCCAGCAGTAAAAGAGGCCAGCCATGGAGAGGTCAATGCATAGAGAGCCCAAAACATCTCTACACCTTCTCTTCCAATGCCAGCCAAAGCAGCTGCAGCTGGGGCTGTGGACAGCCACTATCCACCTAAGAGGCATAGAACCTTAGTTGGACACATCGAGGCGCTCCACACCGTGTATCCCATATCCACAGTTGGTCATTTTGGTATCTTCAAAGAACTCATAACCAGAAAAAAGCCAAAGTAATTATTAAGCTTCTCAAAAACTTAATAAAATCAAATTCCATGCACACTTATTAAAAGAGAAAGTATTTTATTAAACAAAACAATGGATTACACTTTAACAATAAAACGTTTGTGTAAGAACATTTCAGTGAAATATAAAACCACCATCCCTCTCTCTCTCTTTCCTTGTTTCCAGCAGTTGCTCAAACACACGTACAAGGAAAGGACAAAGCAGTTATCTGTGGGTCCAGCAAGGAAAAGTAAGTGCCATTCCACTCACAAGATTGCAAAATGCAATCAAAAGCATATCAGTTTATCCGGAATCACCAAATGGACAAGCAGAGTTGCTCCACATCTCCCTGATTATTTTAGTGTGGATGACGAATGAAGAAGGGGGCTCTCCAAATTCCAAATCTAGAGAAGATACCAACTAGAAATCAATGACAGAAGCAATCCCCAGGCTACAGCTACCCTGGGACGTCCTGGTCTTAGATGTTTACCTCCACATAGGTATTCTTTGTAGTATGTTTTTCACAACGTGAACAATTATATTTTTGGTAGAATGAATGTGGGGGGGGAGAGGGGGAGTCACTCGGCCTGCAGATTCCTGATGCATTGGGAAATCCCGACATGGATGAAGATGCCTGAGTGACAAGGCTGTCACTGCCATCAACTATCTTTCTATGTATCTTTGGAAGGTTCTAGCACATTTATCAGACAACACGATCAGCAGCTTTCAAATATCTTTTTTTGTCCCTTCTTCCTCAACTGAACAAGTGTGCCCAGCATGTGGTCTAGAACATGAGCCCCACACACGGACTGTTTACGCCCCAAACTGTTGAGAGGGAGGGAGGGAGAAGTACACAGTAATTGAGTCTACCCATCCTTACTCACAATGTCACAAATGCATTTCTGTATCATGAAAGTTAATAAAGCTAACTGGCGTCTTCAGGCAACTAAACTACATGTTTTCAAACATTAATTTTTCTTAAAAGTAACTGCTGTCTTGAGGCTGCAGAGACGACCCAGTGGGTTGCTGAGAAGCCTGGTGACCTGAGTCTGATTCTCGGAACCCACGAAAGATGGTGGATGAGGCAGTGCGAGAACTGGCTGGAAGCTCATGACCGGAAGTGCACTGCAGCAGAAACAAGAGAGAAGCAGAAACAAGGAAGAAGTAAGAAACAATTCCCAAGAGTTGTCCTCTGACTTCCACATGTGCACTGTGGTGAGCACAGACACACATGCACATGCACGCACACACACACATACTTCAAAAACTAAACCAAAATAAAAATAGCAAAAATAATTATTTTCTTATAAAAACTCTAAAACAAAAACATATAAGGTAAGTACATGCCAGCAACTAGAAATTAATGTGTTAGGTTGGTGTGTGAGCTGTAAATCCCAATATTTGGGGGGTGGTTTAAGCAGAAGGATCACTTGAAACCAAAAGTTCAAGACCAGAGCAGATAACAAGGCAGGATCTCATCTCAGTCCACTCAGTCAATCAATCAATCAATCAATCCATCAATCAGTACTATAGCATCCTCTTTCATTTGTCTTGGCCTTCCTTTTCTGACTATTCCTGGCATGAGTATTCTAAGTTTTCTCTAATTCACGTTGGCACGTCTTTCTCACAAGTACGTCTTTACACAGTCACTATTATTCCTGTTTCATAGAGGTCACATAGAGATGATGACATTTTTCTTTTTGCCCTACAAGAGTTATATTAGGTGTCATTAGACCATGGCTTTTAAGTACAAAGAATAGATGACCTAGTATGGCTTCCACAAACGACTTCACTGTATGAGGCTGGTTCACCTACCCCTAAACTCTTTTTCTCTATTTATCCCCGATTCCAGACCCCTGTGAGGTTAATCTTTGTTTCTAGGTCTTGGCTTAGACTGTAAATACTTCTCCACCAGTCAGCATTTACTCAACTATATGTCCTCTACCTTCACACTTCAACCCATATCACTGCTGCCTGCCTCTCTGCTTGTATCCCCGACACTTCATGAGTGTGAGCGCAATGTCTGTAGACACTACTTTCCCAGAAATACCAGCAAACACAGCGTCAGAGCACAGGGCTGCTCAAATGGCCGATCCATAAAAGCCGGTATCTGAGCTCTGCCTGATGGTGAATGAAGGATGGGTTTTCATCTAGTGCGGGTGCCTTCTGATGCCGAGAGACAACAGAGGCAGTTAGGGGGTCAGCTGAGAATGAAGCTCATAGAATGGGCTGTCGAATCCAAGGAATTCTGGGTAGAAGCACAGGGTAGCAGGAGAGGGAGAGGTAACTAGATCCAAAAAGCCAGTGTCCAACAGGTCACCTAATGCTAGACTAGCTAGGCCGCTTCCACATTCGTGACAGCAGGCATCCAGGTACCAGGTCTGCAGCGAGAAGAATAAGGGACTGGGTTAACTACAGCAATTATCACCACTCAGATGGTGACTTAGAAACCAACACAGCCCTTGGGGTGCAGACTCTGAGCTTTGAGACCAGGACATTATCAGCCAAGTGTGGCTCAGGGCCTTCGCTGGCTGGAGAGGATCCAGTCTTACTCAGAGAGCACAGGAGTCTCTTACTCACTTACCAGACAACTGGAGCTGGCTGGGCGTGTTGGGCAAAGCATGGCATTGCAGTGCTGAGGAGTAAAGCTGGACACACTGGGCCCAGTGGGTGGCAAATAAATGGAAATGTTCTGGTTTGTTCTGGCAGCTGCCTCATGGGGAGAGACGGGTCCAGAGCAGTATCTGACAGCATGGAAGGAGTTCAGAGAGAGGGTCGTGCTGGGGACTCGAGTCTTATAAAGATCCTCTGAAACAGAGCCCGGCTGACCTGTAACAAGAAAGAAAACAGGTGTCTGTGAGCATTGTGCACACTTGTGTGGCTCTGACTACCGCTTTGGGAATACATGGCCCTCTATCTCCCTTCCTCATATTGCACACAGCTACTGCACTTAAACACTGGTAGGAAAACCCAGCCTGCTCCTGTAACAGCTCAATATAAACACTGCACATTCGTGTCTCAAGCGGTTTCAGAGGACAGGGGTGTGTGTGTGTGTGTGTGTGTGTGTGTGTGTGCGTGTATATATTAGTATAGTCAGTTACTTTTTAAATAGGATGTGACTAAATTGAGGGTTCTGACTCACTGATCTTCCAGATCATCAATCTCCCAGACCTCTTTGAGGCTGCATGTCTTGTAAGTGTACAATCCTAGCATAACTGTTGTGTCTTTCACAGAGTGGTCTCTAGGTGACGTGATTTCACAAAACACTCAAGTATAGAAAATGCTGAACTTGTTGTCATCAACACTGTTTTTACAGAACATAAACAGTATTGTACATAAAGGTATATGTATCCTTAAGAGGCACTGAGCATGGCCCCACCTTAATTCAGCTTAATTTGGATGACTTTCGTCATCGCACGTCACACTGAGCTACAGGCACTTTGAATAGCTTAACTGGTGACTTTTTCCTATTCTCCTCCATTCTCCCCACGTGGTCAAGAGAAAGGCCTAAGTAGAGCATTGAAGGGTCCTGCATTTATTTCCTTGATTGCAGGACCAAGGAGGGCTGTGTTCTACTTTGGCCCCTTCTCTTCTGACTTTGGACACAACCGAAGGAATGCCATTTGTCCCAGAACTCCCCCTGGTCCCCTAGACATGCATGCCATGTCTACATGCAAGTCACAGCTGACACACTGAGCAGACCAGTTTGCTTTAGTGACCCTGTCTGCCACTGAGGTCCATATGAAGAAATAACTGCACTCGTCTATCCGTGCACTTCCATGTCTGAGGCAGGGATGCCAAGCTGAGAACCAGAGGGACAGTGATGGATAAGGATGTTCCCAACACGGTGGGATGCAATGACGACACAGGTCTCCTTAGGAGGAAGGAATCAGGAAGAGTCACAAAAGACAAGCTGAGGACAGGAGACTTCTTGTCACGCAACACCAGCCACTCTATTAGAAAGAAGTCTACATTCTACTGGGTCCTGCGTGGAGAGAGTAGCCTTCAGGAACACTGAAAGCCACACACCGGCCCTGGATGCTTTTCCTCTGGCTTGGTTCATTCCCACCATTATTTCCATAACTACGTGGGAACGCCAGGGATTGCTGAAAACCTAACAGCAGTGCCTCTGGAAGGAGGTTGCGTGTGTCCACATGGGTGTTTGTAGTATATGTATTTCTTGGCCTCCACTGCTCTAGTGCGGTTGCTCTACTAAAAATACAGCAATGAACAAAACAGGAGCGGAAAGTCCCTCCCTTCACGGAGCTGGCACTGCAGTGGAAGAAGACAGCAATAACAGAGCACACACAGAAAAGCACAGGAGGTAAGAACCAGGAAGACAGCCCAAGAGGAAAGTGGGCTAAGAGTGGCTAAACTGTGTGTACATGAACTGTGTGTACATGAACTGTGTGTACATGAACTGTGTGGGCATGAACTGTGTGTGCATGAACTGTGTGTACATGAACTGTGTGTGCATGAACTGTGTGTAGATGAACCGTGTGTGCATGAACTGTGTGTACATGAACTGTGTGTACATGAACTGTGTGTACATGAACTGTGTGTGCATGAACTGTGTGTACATGAACTGTGTGTACATGAACTGTGTGTACGTGAACTGTGTGTACACACTGTAACGAGTAGCTTTAACTAGGTGGTTCAGAAGGACTCAGAGTAGGGCCTCTAATTAAAGACCTGAAAGAAGTAAATAAACATTGTAAATGCTCAGCACACAGTCAGCACTGAATTAATGAGCAGTTGGTCCTCTATATCATTGGGCTGGGGATCCAACTAACCATGGATTCAAAGGTTTTCGTTTTCTGCTTTAAAATCAACTACAGTGAGGTTATACAAAACATGGACAGACTTTGTTCTTTAAACAATGTAATATAACAATCATTTGTGTAAATTTACATTGTATATCAGGTATCATCCTACCCATAATAGACTTCGAGTATAAGCAGGAGTATACGCCCAGGTTCTATGCAAATAATATTCCATTTTATGGAAGGAACTTGAGACTCTGAAGATCTGGTATCTGCAGAGGGACTTGGAACAAATCCTATACGGGTACTGAGAGATACTGTGATTCCCATTAGACCTCATCTCCATAGGAAGTAAATTTATCAATATACTTATCATCTGTTAGTAAGATATTTTTGGAAATTATGTTCAATCTGAGGCAGTTTCCAGGATACCTTTTTAAGGTGTGTGTGTGTGTGTGTGTGTGTGTGTGTGTGTGTGTGTGTGTGTGTGTGTGTGTGTTTGCATACATTCATGTGTGTTCATCATGTGTATGCAGTACTCAGAGAGGCTCTGGAACTGGAGGTACAAAGGATTGTGAACTACCATGTGGGTGCTGGGAACTAAACCCAGGACCTCTGCAAGAGCAGCCATTGCTTCTGCCCCTAAGATACTCCTGTGGTTGAATCTGAAATGCCACCCAGTCCTGTTTATAAACGTGCTCCCTGGCTAGTGGCACTGTTTTGTGGACTGTGTAACCTGTAGGTGCTAGAATATAGATGCCTGGAGCTGGGGTCTTCCACCTCTGCTTCCTTCTGCTCAGATTCCTGACCCCTGCTTTGTGATGGCCTACTATGTGAATCCTGCTCTGACTCCTGCTCCCCTGACTGTAATGTCCTACTGTGTGAATGGTGCCACACTTGCCTGTGCCATCACAGACTATGTCCTCCAGCATTAGGAGTTAAACATTTCCTTCCTGTGGGCACTCTGTCAGGAATTCCGCCAGTGACACAAAAGAAACTAAAGGACTCAATTTAAATACTTCAAGATGGTGAAGCCAGGACTTACTGGACAATGTTTCAGCTCCACGTGACCACATGGTTATGACAGGAAATGAATGGGGACTTGGGGGAGACCCAAGGGCTGCAGAGCCTTCATTCACATGCGCTGTGAGCTACAGGGCGTTAGGCATAGCTCACCTCTCACGGCTTCCTCCAAAGGTCCTCCTGCAGCAGGCATGGAATAGACATTCAAGCCCTGGTCAGCCAGGAGCTGGATCTCTTGCACAGGTGAGAAAGCACTTGTCAGCATAGCATCTCCCCTGGAAAGACAAAAAGATTCACTTTGCACCTCTCTCCAGGTAGAAATATCAACAGTGCTAAATCCAAAGGCTTTTCTAAATTGTGTCTAAAAAGATTTACTTGTTTATATTATGACTGTTTGCTTGCAGGTACGTCTGTGGACTGCCTATGCAGTCCCTACAGAGACCAGAAGAGGACACCGGGTCCTATGGAACTCGTGTTACAGTTGGTTGTAAGTTGCCATGAGATTGCTAGGAACTGAACCCAGGTCCTCTGCAAGAGCAGTCAGTGCTCTTAACTCCTGAGCCATCTCTCCAGGCCCTTTTCTATTAGTCAGGCTCTAAAAACCCTGACAAGTCTCAGTTATAAATTATTTGAATATAACATAGTGGTACTTGGGACCTTTGAGGTTCCTTCAAAGGTTCTTTTTGTTTCTCTTTGCTTGCATAGACTTACACGACTTAAGTGAGGAAGTCATCTCTTGGCATGTCACATTTTGTACCTGTGAGTTTCAGGAGTACTTACTATCTAGTTCTAGATGCTCCACGGTCCTCAACCCTGACAGAGAACAACTACAGAATCCATCCTGCCCCTGCTGGACAAGCGGAGTCACTGAGATGGAGTCTGGAGGCTCCATCTCAAGGTTCTCAGGGCTAACAGGGTGTGTGTCCTAGGACACTGGGTGTGTTCACCACAGTAATAAGATGTGCAGTATTGGCAGTGGGAGACACTCGTGAATCCCTAACAAACACCAAGGCTCTCACGGTGTGTGTTTTTGGTTCCTGCACAATCACCCAGCATGAACAAGGTGGGGAAACAACACAGAGACTCACGCGCCCTTGCCATACCTCTGTGATGTGGCTGTGCAGGGGAGGAACAGCTCGATGGGCATCTGTCTCTTAGAAAACCTCTTATTGCTCTGAAGGGATTCTGTAATCTAAACAAGTACAGAGACGCATATGTAAAAACAGACCTACAGACACACGGATGTGCAGCTACAGAAACAAAAATAAAAACTGGGCATGGAAGCATAGATAGGGCTTTAGAAACTGAGTACCTGGGCCATAATGGCTGGCGAGAGAGACTCCCGGACCTGCTTCACATAATCAACTGTGGCCTCGATGACGGAAGCCACATCACTCTTCCTCCCCTTGACATATGGCAGGAGAGTGCGCAGCTGCTCACAGCAAAACTTGATGCGCTCTCTGTTTAAACAGTCATGAAAACAACGATGCATTATTTCTCTGTTCATCAGAAGGAGCAATTCTTCCTGGATTTTTGTGAAAATGGACTGTCTCTGTCTTCATCTGATCCCTGTTTAAGAAGGCCAAGAGCCCCCCACAAATCCTGAAATCACACTGACAGGGTCCTCACTCAAGGGGGCAACTGCCAAAGCACAGAGTCTGTGCCATGCTAGTCCCAGTTCCCTCCGTCAGGCCCACTGCTGTGATGTCCAGGGTTCCCAGACAGGACAAGGCTCACCCCTTAAAGCCCACCAAGATCTGCAAATACTCTGCCTCAGGAAAGAATCACGTGCTGTGGAGACATCGTTTTTAAGATTCATAGTAGAAGCCTAGCAGGCCAGGAAGAGTCAGAATCTGGGTTTGGACCATATTTTTATAAAGGATTAATTTAGTATCTTGTACCATGTGAGTTTCACATATCATGCTGTGCCAGAGCTGGAGGAAAATGAGAAGAGAGTTTTCCTAAATGGATGAACTAAAATACAAAGTCAATGTCCAGGCTAGCATCCAAAGGACACAAAATCTTGAATGCGTCTCAGGAGAGACACGTGAGAAATGTAGGTGTAATTGATTCAAAATCGATTCAAGCCCTTGGCATTCCCCCTAAGTACTTGTTTTGTCCAGTGACAGCCTTGACATGTGTGGGTGACTGACAATTACTACCTGGAACCTTAGAAAAGTCCCTAAGTTTCTCTTCATTTCAGAATAGAAGAAAAACAGACTGAAAATATCTATCATTCAGCACATAGTCAGGGTAGAAAATAAGTGGTATTTTTATTGGGCGTCAGGATCTTTGGGGCTCTGCAGAGTTGTCTCAGGAACTATTCTGGGGGTAGAAAGCATTGAGGAGCCAACAGCTTTGGAAGCCATTGAATGTTTCCCACAGAGAAACTTCACTTACAGAAGAATCTAAGCTGAAACACACAGGAGAGTCTGGGCAAAGCAGTCTCAGTAGAATACGAGAGGTTGCCTAATAGTGCATTATGGTAAACCAGATCTTCCAAACGTCATTGGCAGTGGGAATATGTTAGAAGCAAGAATGAAAAAGGGGGGAAGGACAAAACCATTAAGCCTTTGTTATCTATAGATGACTGGACTGTTAACAATAACTACCACCTTGTCTGACAAATGCCATTACACATCGTTCCAATGTGTATTGAGGAAACATCTGAATATACAGGGAACTTAGGAGACCCATAGACAAGTATTTCTATCCCCACCACTTAGAATCGTTACATTCTCCAGTCATGCTGCGGCAATGGCACCTACTCAGCTCTTTCTCCTCACAGTGATCGAATACTGAATGAGTGGCATATATTCAGTGGTCACATTCACTAGGCCCATCTAGACCTTTAGCAGTGTTAAAGTTATGGTGGACGTGGTTTCTCTGTGTGAAGAAGTAACCCGGCGACCACAGGTTCCACGGGCACCCACCGTCTCAGCTTTTCTTTGCTTGAGTGAAGAAAAGAAGCCTTTTTGTTTCTCTCTGGACTCGACAATGGGGCCTTTAATCCAAGTCCAGTGTCATTTTTCAGCAGTTCAGAGCTACAAGCAAGTGAGAATCATGTCACCATTAAAGAGAAAGCTGCCAGGCAACTGCAACAACGAGCAGTGACTCACGATCAGCCAGAGAACATCTCCTGCTTCGCACAAGGGAGGAGAGTATATCAAATCCCCGTACCTGCCCATTTGGGGCTGAATCTCCTCCTTAAGATTTTAAAGTATCATACAGTCAATGATCAAAAATCTAAAGCACACTGATTAAATACAAATATAATCAGGACTAAGACATTATAATCTTATCAATCATGGATATTCTAAATTACAAGCAGTCACTGACAGCACATTTTTTTAACTTTATGGTGTTATAAAAGCATTGCAACACCAGTCCACTTCTCCTTCCAGCCATACTTGATAAATTACATATGACAGTTGATGCTTTGACAACCTGCTACAAAGCAGACTGACTTAGATGGCTCCTGCCCAACTGTGAACTAACATTAAGTGTCCTGAGGATGTTACAGAGCAAGCTATGGTGTTAGGCTGATTGGATGCAGTTTTTACTCACAATTGTTTCTACTGGGTCTTATAGCCCCACTGTAAATCACACCACAGCTGTGTCTACCCTTAAAACATTACCACCCATGGGGCTAGAGAATGGCTGAGTGATTAACAGCACTGGAGGGACCTAGATTCAATTTCCATCACCCTCGTGGTGGTTCATAACCAGCTGTAACTCCAGTTCCAAAGTATCTGATACTCTCTTCTGGCTTCTGAGGGCACTGTACATCTGTGGTACACAGATATACGTCCAGAAAACACACCCAAACACATGACATACATTTTTAAAAGTTAAGGTCCATTACAGAGAAAAGAACAGAGAAACTTTACGTGTTCTATTCCAACTTGATCAGCAAAGGTTTCTCTTCCTTGTAAACTCTGTCATTTAATGGATGTTGTTCTGACTCTACAGTGGTTCTCAACCCCTCTGACAACCCTCTATCTCTAAAAACATTTATATTACATTCATAACTATAGCAAACTTAATTACAAGTAGCAACAAAAATAATCTTATGGTTAGGGTAAATCGCAACATGAGGAAAAGTATTAATGGGCCATGGCATTAGGGAGGTTAAGATCTAGAACTTTATGTTCTGAACTATTTTATTAATTTTTATTTTATGGGTATATATGTAACACATGTGTCTGGAGCCCATGGATGCCAAAAGAGGGAATAGGACCCCTGGAACTGGAGTCACAGACAGGATGACTGGGTGCAGGGAACTGAACCTGGTTCCTCTAGAAGAGTGGGCAGTGCTCTTAACTGCTGAGCCATCTCTACAGGCCCTTTTTATACGTACGTGTGTGTGTGTGTGTGTGTGTGTGTGTGTGTGTGTGTGTGTGTGTGAGAGAGAGAGAGGGGGGGGGCACAGACTGAGAGACAGAGACAGAGATCAACCTTGGTGTCTTTGCTCAGGGGAGAGGGAAGGGGAAGGATAGGAGGAGTAAGAAGGGGAGGGAGAGGGAGCACAATCAACCTTGGTATCTTTGCTCAGGTGCTGTTCACCAGGGTCTCTCACTGGCCGAAAGCTCCCCAGTGGGCTAGGCTGGCTGGCCAGGTGCCTCAAGGAGCCCCTCCTGTGCTCATCTCCCAGGTACTGGGATTCTGAGCACTCATGCCTTAAAGCTTTTGTATTTGAGTTCTGGGTCTGAAGCTCAGGTCCTCACGCTTGTAAACTAGTACTTTATTGACCAAGGTATCTCCCTAGCCCTATAATTCCATTTTCTTTATCTTTTGACTGAAATTTTTACTTTAATTATGAAGGAGGATAAAGAAAATTCAAAGTAGACACTGAAAAGTGCTTTCATGTAGCATATAAAAATCACGAAACCTCGCAATACCCTTCCCTACCTCATATGCCAGATAAGGGGTCATTTTTCCATGAAGCTCTTTGCGGCTCAGCTGCTAAATAAGACTCACAAAGCTTTTGCTATCCATGTGCCTCTTTCGTTTGCCACATGAACGGCTCTAAGCCCCTCCCTTGTTCTACCCAGTAGATGGCCACATTCTACACATTCTAGAAGTGCCTCACTGAGAATTTTCACCGTCATCAGCATCCTTGGGCTTCAGCACTTGTCCATCCCTGCCCTCTAAGCTCTATTTAAAACCTCCTTGGTGTAAATAGAAGGCAGCAGTCACAAAAAGCTGATTTTTATCAAACATGCAAAGCTAACAAAGCAAGAGTCTGACCCAAGTTCAGCAGCCTGTAGGAGAACAAGCAAGATACACAGAGAGTGAAAAAGATAAAGACAAGACAAACACACAGAGAGAGAGAGAGAGAGAGAGAGAGAGAGAGAGAGAGAGAGAGAGAGAGCGAGCGAGCACTTCCTTCATGGGATATGTGAGACTCTAAATCCCAGGTAAGTAATAGTTGAAGTTTTGAGTTTATGAGTTCAAAACAGACAATGGGGGGAAGTGCTGTAGGCAGAGACTAGGTAAGGCTGGCTTGTCCAAATATCAGAGTTCAAATGTGTGTTTGAAAAGGGGGGATCTGCTGTTACTTTATTTGACTATCAGTGTGCTTTCTAATACTGGGTTGTATCACCTGTGAGATAGATGTACCCATGATCTCGACTCCAGAATCTGAAACAGAAGACTGCCATCTGTCTTCAGAGAAGAGCCCTTCTCTCTGCACCACACTCCGCACTTGGGCTGGTGTCCTATTATCAAGTTCTCCGCAGTCGTTAATAAAATGTACACGGTAAACACAGATGACATGGAAAAGTTGAAAAGAATAAATAAAACTAACCAAAGAAACAGATCTGTAGGGAAATGCCCTCCGAGTTCGCTGCAGGAAGTCTGGAAGTAGAGTCTGCATTCTGGAGGCAACTCAGTGTTCCCCATATCTATCGAAAGTTTGGAAAGAGGCTCGTTTCAATCATAAAATCACTGCCAACTATTTTTACAAAGCAGGGTTTTAAAATAGAAACAAGTGATAGGTTTCAGTCCATGAAGCATAAAAACACTCAGATTAGAAAATCCCACTGAAAGGCTGCACGCACTGCACCCAAGGACACCCTCTCACCAGTAAGAACCTGCTAAGTGACATTTTATAAAGCATTCCCAACTGAGTTTATGTAGCACCTTCCTATTTATAAGTAAATGTCAAGCAACTGCACTGTCAAGTTATGGCCTCAGGGTCATAAAAAATCTGCAGCTGTTAGTCCTGGGACCAATGATAAATCAACTGGAGAATGTTTGGGGTCCATCAAAGGTGCTGGACAGGTGATGGGCAGCTGCTGTGTGACTGAAGGCCAGAGAACAGATTGCACAGGCCTTGACCACACGCTTAGTCAGACCAGGGCAGAACTCTGAAGCCACAGGTGGTAGGGCGTGGATGTGGTGACAAGAGGTGCTACAAAGAGAACTCACTACTCGGACCATTGAAAACTGAGCACACAAAGAGGCAGACACACTGACTCTAGAATGTAAACTTAGATATATATAATAGTCCTCAGTATGTTCCAAGACAATATGGAATTTAAGTTTTAAACAGGTCTCAGCCTTATCGAAATATAATGGTGAGTGTGGTGTGTGTGCAATGTGTCTACAATGAGCATATACAATGTAAAAATAGCACAATCAAGTTAGCGTGCTCATCACCTTCCATAATCATTTTCTTGTGCATGTGTTGAAAACACTTAAGATGGTGGGTCTCAGTAAGTTACAAGTATCCACAGAGTATTGTTAATACAGCCATCAAAATGTATCTGAGGTCTTCAGATTTTACTCATATGACAGACATATCCACTCCTTGCCCAATGTTCTCTACGTGATACCAGCTTAATTCTGAAAGATTTCTCAGCTAGTATCCCAGCTATATCAAGCAAAAATAATTATTGAACCACATTAATTCCAGGAGTTTGGAGGCTGCCTCCTGCCCTTTAGGACAAGCTAATTTAATTAGTGTTTAAATGTTGCAATGCACACAATACAATATGTAAAGGGAATACAAAGAAGAGGTCTAGCTGAGGCGTTGTCATTACTGCTTTGTATCTAAAACTATGGAAGAGAAAGAATGACTCTTATGCATTAAAGAGGTAAATAACTATAAAAATGTTTTGCAACAGAGTTACTGTGTAATTCCAGGTTAATGCTCTACTTTTTGGATATCTCTGTAATGACGTAACCTGATCGTTTGTATTTTAATAGCAAAGATATGAGGATAGCTAGGTTATCAAATGGAAAGAAACATAGTAACAATCCCAAACAAAACAACAACAAAAGCCTTTCATCACCCAGCTACTGTGCAACTAACTCATTTGAAATTCTGAACATTTCAGCTTCTCTTGCAAATAAAAACAAAAGATTTTTCCTCCTTATTTAAACATATTTTCTAGCTATATTAAAAACACACTGTTTAAAAAAACACTGTTATAAAATACACAGCAATTTGTTAATTCACAATAAAAGGTACAAGTGGGAAATCAATTTAGAGATGTACTAACATGGTTTTATAGAATGTTAATGACTATTTTAAACCTTTATACATGTATTTTAACTCACCCGTATTTGTGAAATACGTTTTCCAGTAGTTTATCACAGTGTTCACTTTTTCCAAGGTCAGTGGCTCATTGAAACTAATATCAGCTCCATAATCTGAAATATAGCCTACAGAGATCACGTTAGCACCGACCTTGTAATTGCTATTTGAAAACAAAACACAAGCTATAGCAGACAGCCACATACTTACCTCTAAGTTTCTCAGGTATTACAAAAGCAAACAGCAAATGTGTGTTTTTCTTCTTGCCAGATCTGAGGGAAAAGTGTTACAATGAAGCAAAATAATCACTCAAAAAAATGAGAAGAGCTTAACTTACTAGAAACTAAATAGATGCCTTTTAACTCTGAGAATTTAAAATGATGCAAAAAATGCAAAACTCTCAAATCAGTGAGGATATGATGAACTGGTCTTTCTTAACTAAAGAAAATAACCTCAACCTTATCCACATTTTCAAACTCCTTATTAGTTTGAAAAGGTTGAGGAATAGAGGACATTTCAAGAACACTAACTACATGATAAAATCCGCAAAATCTTGATTTGGGAGATTTACATAAAACTAAAATCCCCTTAAAACAAATACCCATGTGTCTGTTTGAAAAAGATACACATGTATTATTTAAGACAAAAAAATAAACCCAAATAATACCAGGAAGAGAAAGTTGAATTTTGAATTTGTATCAAGTTTTTTTAGAATCATAAACAGGAAACACTCAATGTTGGTTAGATATGTCAACATTAAAGAATTGTTAATGCTCACTTGCTTTAATATCCACCATACCCCTTAATAAACTCTGAAAAGGGGAGCCATTGTAATGACGGTTATTTAAAAAGCAGACCTATGGGGCTAATATCAGCATTATATACCAAGTAATGATCAATTAACCCCTCTGATGTCACTCCTGCTCAGGTTCACATGCTAATTCTTACAATGGCATGTCAAACCTGCCACAGAGCTGCACTATGAAACTTCCACTCATGAAGACATATTTCAATTTAAAACTCATAGTGGACTAACTTGATGTCAAGTATGTCAATATATTGTATATCAATCAAGTATTTCAATATATTATAGCTTATCTATTTAGGATATCAAATAAATCCATATACTTTATGCATTTAAGAAATAGGTTTTAAAAGCAATTTTCAAGACACTAGGTCAAGATTTTAACAGTTTTACCTAATCAATCTGACGGCCTCCTGCTCCTCTGCAGTTAAGGTAGAAGTCACCTTCAAGAAGATTATGTCAAACGAGTTAGCAGCCAGAAGCGTGGCTACCTTCTTCACGTTGCTAATGGTCAGGGTGATCTGTGCTGTGCTGGAAAAGAATTTCTGCACAGAGCCAGCCAGGAAGTATCGTGTGGCATCTCCAACTAGCAAAAGGTCTACTCTTCCCTACAACAGAAGGAAGAAAGCAGAGGCCACATTAAATTACCAAACAAAAGTGAGAAATAACTCAAGGAGCAGGGCAGTTGGCCCTAAACTAAGCACTTGAGGGCAGGAAGCTATCTCCTGTTCAATGCCCAGGCTTGTGCTCGGGTCTAAGCATCCTGTTATTTAGTTAAGACCCTGCCACTAGGGCCATTATCGCATTATAGTGGGGCTTCCCCAAATCTCTCTTACTTCATTAACAGGCAATGTTCTTTATTATTATTATTATTATTATTATTATTATCATTATTATTATTATCATCATCATCAGAAGCATTATTATTATTATTATTATTATTCCATTAACAGGCAACGTTCTTTATTATTATTATTATTATTATTATTATTATTATTATTGTTATTATTATTCCAGCTTTTTAGAGACAGGGTTGCTCTACGTACCCATGGCTGTCCTGGAACACAATCTGTAGATCAGGCTGGCCTTGAACTTATGAGAGCTGCCTACCTCTGCCTGCTGAGTGCTGGGTCTAAAGGCATGAGCCACCACCCAGCAACAGGTAAGGGTCTTTTGATCCAGCTTTTTAATCAGACTTTTCTCCTGGAAAATGTGTTTTGTGAGAAATGCAAATTGGCAAGTCACACATTATTTATTTTGGTTTAGAAATATATTCCAAAGAACAAATTTTTTTCAAAATTCTAAATTTGGTGCTGGAGTGATGGTTCAGTGGCTAACAGCTCTGCCCAGTTGCTGCAAAGTACCCAGATTTGTTCTCTGCACCCATGTGGTAGCTTACAGCTGTTGGCTCTCTCCCAAGGGTTAGGTTGCCCTCTTCTGGCCTCACAGGCTCCAGGCACACGTGCATGCAGACAAAACACTTACACAAAAACATTTCACAGCGCTTAAAATGAGATTATGACTGTGTGTTGGGACTTGGTCAAAGCACAGGTTGACAGTGAGACCCTTATCTCTCTCCATACAAGGCTGCACTCCTGATGGGAATGTCTGGGACTTAAGGCTTTATTTAATTTTTTTGTATTTATAATTAATATTCACATGTAATGATTTTTGTTGTCATTTCTTTGATCTGGAATGTTCCTTGTAGCTTATATTTGCTTCTTCCTGGGATCCACTTTATTGAATTTCAGTATAGGCTCAGGAGATTCTTCCTGCCTGAAAATACTGTCACAGTGTTCTGACAAGTCAGGACTAGCTCTAGCTGGTCTGAGTGTGATGTTTGAAGATGATGATCAGAGTAGCAGACAAAAGCACCACACAGCTTGGCTTTCTTTGGGTGATTTTGTTTTCTTTTTTATCTTCTGTGTCTGAGTATAAGCACCTATTATCCACTCTGGAAACAGATATTTCTTCAATCACAGATCACTTTCTCCTCTCTGTTGTCGTTCTCTCTTTGGAAATTTTTCGTGAAATGCTAGATACCCAGATAGATTCTTTTTCCCCATTTCTCTGTGACAGAATAGCCTTCCCAGAATGCTTTCTCGGTCTTTAGTCCTTTAAAAAGTACTGAATTTAACGTGAATCCTGAGTTTTTAAAGTTTTATCCTCTAAATAACCCATTCATTTTGGAATGTGATCACCTCTCTGAAGATATAGATTCAAACTTTACTTGTGTCTGTGTGTGCACACATGTGTACAGGTAACAGGAAACCTGAGTATCATTTTTTCAGGCATTGTCCATCTTATGCTTTGCGCTGGTCTTTTATTGGGCTTGGAATTTTCTAAGTATGACAGGTTAGCTGGCCAGGAACCTCCATATCTCCACTTTCCCAGAGCTAGAATCACATGAGCACACCATCATGCCTGCTGTGTGTTAATGTGGGTTTGCCCGTGTGTGTGCCTTCAAGCAGTGGGTGACACTCTGCATGGGATTGCTTCCTGTTTCTCTCCATCTCATTTCTTTGAGGCAGAGTCTCTCACTGAACCTGGAGCTCCCAGATTTGACTAATCTGGCTGACCAGTGAGTTTCGGGGGGCTCCCCGCCTCTGCCTTCACAATTCAGGGAGTAGGAGGTTGCAGGAGGCCTGAGCCCCTGTGCCTGGTCTTTGTATAGAGGGGTCACAACCTCACACTTAAACATAAGCACTTTACTAACCACACTATCTCCTCAGCCTTGCAAATTAGAACTCAAACATTTGTATTCTCTTTTGTCCTAGCCTTTCCAACTTGCTATTTTAAAAGTACCAAAGCAAGGCTGCTTATGAGCAAAACAAATTTCTTTCTTGCCACTCTGAAGACTTGAAAGTCCAAGATAAAGGTGTTGGCAGGTCCAGCATCAAGTGAAGGTATGATTTCTGGTTCAGAAGAGGCAATGTCTGGTGTGCTCTCACGTGGTACAAGGGCTAATGAGTCCACCTTGGGCCTCTTTTTCAGGAACATTAATCTTATTCTTAATGGTGATGTACCTTTGTGACCTAACCACCTTGGAACAGCCCCACCTCCTCTCTTCAGCACATTGGGATGTGAATTTCATAATAAAGCAGGTTACACAATGGGTGTGACTGATGTCACTGCACAGCTGTGCAGCTGTAGCGCCTATGCCTAAAAATCTCACGAATCAAAGGACTGAGGAGCTGTGAATATGGTTTGGGTCCACTGTGAGAGAGCAGGAACCTGGGAAACAGGCTGGGGAGCGGAGTCCAGCACTGTGGCAGTGCCTGGAAATTGCCCACTCAAACCCGAGTCCCACCTGCAGCTCGTTTTCCGTGGAGAGCAATTCACAGGCACACCCTGGAGCTAAAGCATCCTTGTTCCAGGTGTTCTGCATGCAGCTACTTCCACAGCAGATGATCAGCCTCTGCACATGTGTGGACCAGTCTGCCCTCTGCTGAACCCCAGCAACTCTCCTCTCCACGTCTTTAAAGCCGTAGCCTTCCTCTGAGTGGACATGTGATCTGTCCCTACCTAGACTTTAAGTCTGACTGTGGCTTTTAGGCTGTGAGAGAAACTGCTGTGTTGCAACCAAGATTCTGTCGAGAACTATGCACTGAATTCTGTGGTTGACTCTCCGTAGGTTTTAATGTAGGATGGCCCCCTCCCCTTCCTTATTGTGGTATTTACTCGTGGGAGGCTTCATTTTTCAAAAGTGCCTTCTGCTGTGTAGTTTAGAACAGAGGAGGTGGGGGAAGCATTTATACTCAATCCACAGGCAGGAGCCCACTCTCACCCTCAAACATCAGGAAGGATAAAAATGCCCACTCATTAACTTGGGGGGCTTTGGTTTGTTTGGTTGGTTTTGCTTTTGTTTTTTGCAATCTGACATCAGCCTACTTCACCAAACTTAGCTTCTACTTTCCTCAAATGCCCTAACATTTTCAAAACATAGCATAACCTTTTCCTTTAAAAATAATTTGTTAATTGAGACAACACCCTCGGTATGTTGCCCAGGCTGGCTTTAAGGATGCTATCCTCCTGTTTCAGTTTCTGGAAACTGCAGTGACATAGGTAGAATACTGAGGCCCTTGCAACCTCTTTGACTTCCTCTGAAAACCACACCATAGGTCTAGTTGCATTTTGGGTGCAATTATTAGTGTCTGTTGCCCAACGATACTATATCGCATGATTAATTCTATTCCATCACCTTCCTGAAACCCCTAAAGCCGAGCTGCTGTAACAGTAATAAGTGGTTGTGAGAGCAGCTATACAAGGGTTATAGTTTTGTTATTTTTAAATAACGGATTTAATTGAAGCAACTACCAATGTGTCAATATAATCTACCTGATGCAGATAAGGCAATCTTAAAGTGATATAAATGTTTCTGTTGAGTGTATGTGAAATGTGGTATGTATGTTGTGTTATGGTATGTGTTTATGTAGTGTGTATATAATATCTGTATGTGGTGTGTATGTTGGGTGTAAGTGTATATGTGGGGTGTGTGGGTGGTGTGTGTAGGTGGTATGTGTGTATATAAGGTGTGTGTGTATGTGCCTATGTATGTGATGGGTGAGGGTATGTCTTCCTTAGTTACTCTCCACCTTGTATTTTGAGGCAAAGTCTCTTACTGAACTTGGGTTCCCCCATTGGGCTAGATTGGCTGGCCAGCAAGCTCTAGGCATCTCCCGGTTTAGCCCCTCTCCCCCAGCTCTGAGGTTACAAAAGGATGCTGCAGCATCAGCTTTGATGTGGGAACTAGGTGCCAAACTTGGGTTCTCATGCTTGAGCTGCAAGCACTTCACCAACTAAGCCACCCACCTCTCCAGCCCCCTAATTTTTCTTTTATTTTGATATGGTTCGTTTGTCTCTCGCTGGGCCATTTGAGAATAAAACAACGTGGTGAGAATAATGACACTAAAAATAGGTATAAACCAGGGATCTGGGGAGGGGTTAATTTGCAAAACTTTCCGTTAGGAAGCTCTGTTCTCTTAGTCTTCTTAAACATCTTTGCACTTTGTGTTCTGGCTTAATTGTGCTTGATAATTACAGTCACCACAGGCAAAGTCTACTGGGCAGTGGCAGTGAACACAGGTTCCTGTGCATAGGGCCTTCCACACCTTCTCTGTAGCCCAGAGCACAAGCTTTTAAATCCTTGAAATGCAGAACAGTGTGTGAGCCTTGGTTACCAGTCCAGACCAACAGTCTGGTGTGGGGCCAAGGGAGCAAAGGCGGGGACCAGAATCTGCTGCCTCTTGGTTCCAAATATCAATCACTACTGGCTCTATGTAAGGGACATGAAGGGCAAACTCACACACGGTGAATGGTAGACCCCTCTATATTTTCTTAAATACCAAACCTGGGCACAACACACACACACACACACACACACACACACACACACACACACACACACACACGTCTGTCTGTCTGTCTGTCTGTCTGTCTGTCTGTCTCTCTCTCTCTCTCTCTCTCTCTCTCTCTCTCTCTCTCTCTCTCTCTCAGACAGGATGAGAAAAGCAATTACAGGAAGGATGCATTCAGGCTGGGCAGCGGAGACAGCTCCAGGTAGCTCTGTTCTCCGCACTTCCTGTGTCACAGGGCTCTGAGAAGGGCAGAGAACGAAAGCAGCCACATATTCAAACCTTTTTCTAGGTGGCACCTGGTGCTCTAACTACCTGTGACCCCTCCCAGGCTCCACTCTGAGGGTCCCTGGCTTTGTGCAGAAGAGTCAAGAGCTACAACTGGGGGTGGGAGGCAGAGACATAGAGGGGAGTTGAGAAGTTGGGGAGGTAATGCAGACAGGTGGAAAACAGCAACATGGGAAGCCATGCTCTGAGCAGGAGTCTAAGGTTTGTTTCTTTCCCTGACCTACGAAATCAGAGCTACAACGTGCTGAGGGTGTCAGCAGTCACAGAGATTAGAGCACTAAGGTTACCAGTTAAGTCCACTCTCCAGTCACGTAAATTTAGCGAAGAAAGTGTAAGCAACACGAATCTGAATATTTACTTAGCATCTTGTTGATGGTGTAACATCTGAACACCGGCAATAAGAAGGTATGCTAAAAATAAAGACATGGAAAATCCTAACATATCCTCATTCGAGAAATTGCATTTTAACAGGTCTGTGATTCCTACCTCAGAACACAATTGCCTAGATTTCATTTGACAGCAATTTTTTTCTGTATGAATTGCTTAGTACACTTAAAAAAATACATATTCATTGGGAAATTAAAAAAAAAATGAAGTGAAAATGAAATCCCATGCTCTCTTGGGGAATGGCTTATTAGTGCCCTGCCAAACACTCTTTAATTGTGGGCAATTTTATAAGGTCACACCACGGCCAATGTCCTTATCTACTCTGTCTCATTTCTGACCGCCTATTCAGGGCACTGCAGTCTCTACGATTATAAGGCACTAGATTTCCATCTGCAATCGGTGGCCGTCTAAACCCTTAATTAGTAACAGCAGGTGCTGAAGTGCTTAGAGCAAATCACTCCTACATTTTACTGAGTTGTTATTTATGTCACTCTTATCACGGAGAGCAGCGCTGAAGATCAGTAGCAGCGGCTGCCTAGGCCTGAACTCTCAGAGGGCAATCACTGGCCTCCCGTTTCCCAGAAATCCAGGGAAATCTGTCTGCAGAGACTGAGCAAGCTGCTGTTTTTGCAGAGGATCGCAAAATTCAGCGGGAACTCCACGCTACGTAGTGTCAGAATTCACAATTATTTGTGTTCTAGATAATCAGAATCTAGAATTTCATTTTGTGCGGCTTTGCTTCATCCGGCGCTGCCGAAGTCCCTAAGAGCTTTCTGCGCATGCACAAACACCTCACCTAGAATTATCGAAACCCGTTAAATGACCTACGGAAATAATTTGGTTTCCAGAAGCTTGTTCTTAAGGGGTCAGAGGATTAAGTAGACAAAGCCTTCCCTGGGTGGGGGTGGCGGGGTTAACAAAACTCGTCTAGGTACAAGTGCCCCCTCGTATCTGTCCAAAAAGATCTGTGAACAAGATAACCTCCGCTGGCTTTGCTTTCCGGGGTGAGTAATGTCCTCTAAGCTTCTCTAGCCAGGCCATCAGTTTTCCCACTCTGTTTTGTTGTGTCTTACAAGCAGGGCCTCACACTATAGCCCGGAGTGGGCCTGGAATTCACAGCGACCCTTTCGGCCATGAAAGTGCGGGCGGGCGGGCGGGCGGGCGTCGTGGGTTTAAGTCACCCGGCCTGCGGTTCACTTTCCACTTTTTAATCTTGTACAGTTACCCCGTGGGTCCCCAGGGGTCTAGTCGAGGTGTGTTTCTGAGTCCTCTCTCCGCAGGGTACGGATACTGCGTACACTGGCAGGCGGGCTTTGTTTGAGCAAGGCCACTTTGGGTCGCCATCTTCGTGAGGCCAACAGCTCAGGGACAGGAAAGCCGGAAATAAACGCAGATAAAGGCGCGTTCCGTTTCTGAAGCCCAAACATTTCCCTTTCCCGTAGCAAAGCTCAACTACGGCCACCCACTTCCAAGACCCTCCCGGGACTCTGTTCCGAGCTCCAGGGTCAGGGGTTTGAAGTCTGGCCCTGTGGCCTGCTTGCCTGAAGTAACATCCCCATTCGGGAGCGAACGGCCCCAGGCCCTTGGTGAAGTCTGTCCTAGGTGCACCCTTGCACGGCTGGGACTGCTGGTCTAGGTTCGAGAGATGCTCACAACCGCCTCCCGCCAGGTCCTACCTGCCCCGGTCTCCGGCCTAGCTCCCCAGTGCTGATCCTGTCGGCCATGGCGTCTACTGCTCTGCAGCTTCTTGGCGGGCCCGCGCTGTGAGGGGCGGAGCAAGAGGCAGGAGCGCCCAGGGACTGTGGGAGCCCTGGGCAGAGTGACGTGGACACCCCAGGCACGCCACTCACGCCTCGGGCTGGCCTGCAAGGCTCGACTACGCATGGGCAGAGGGTGTGCTGAGACGCTTGGGTGGGCCAGCAGCTTTGCTTTCTACAGATGCGCGCGTTCCTCTGATAAGATATATTTGTTTGATGCCTGCGCGAAAGACGTCTGTGTCTATGTATGGACAGCGCTCTTATGGACAGTTTCTTTAATTCAGTATTTTTTGCAATTGCTTGGTTTCTTACTGAGATTTATTATCCCCCATTTTCTCATCTTAGAAACTGAGGCAATGAAGACGTTCTGGTGACTGCTGACACGAGAACCAAACGCATTATTCGGCCCTGGTTCAGCATTTTCTGGAGAGCTCTTGAAACAAGATCTTTTCTCTTGTTACTGTGTCTAGGTTTTCCTAATGCTTAGAAACCTGTTTTGTGGTGACGCAGCTCACTTGAACACAAACAACACAGAAGAGCTTTGTGTGTCCCACCACTGCAGGTGGTCTGTCTCCCACCAAGCCCCCAGGGTCTCCTGAGCTACTGTTGCATTCCTCTCTGAGGGTCTGATTTAGGTCACCAGAGTATACACAAATAGTCTTTCCTGTACTGCTATGCTATTTGGATGGGAAGAGATGAGATAGTTTGAAGGATCCTCCTTCATCCATGATTCTACCAACCGTGGGCTGAAAATACTAGAGAAAACTGTCCAGGTGGTGTGGCAACCACCTTTAATCCCAGTACTGAGGAGGCAGAGGCAGGCGGATCTTCTGAGGCCAGCCTGGTCTATCTAGCAAATTCCAGGACAACCAGAGACCCTGTCTCAAAAAGAAAAAAAAAAAAAGAAAAGGTCATCATTATTAAACAAGTATAGATCCCACCCCCTTTCTCATTCCCTAAACAATATCATACTAGCCACTATCTGCATCATATTAAATATTAAGAGGTGAGTGTCCCTTATCTAAAGGATTCAGGCCTGAGACTTTTAATGGATGTATGAATGTTATAAAAGGAGACCAGATTCACGTTAGGCAACACAGCAGAGATTTAGCCCTTACACATAATGTACATTTATGTTCATAAACACCATATATTTAGAACCTTAAGGTGATTGTGTACAGATTTAAAAAATAATTTTGCATGCCTCCCCATATGTAGAAGGGGATGGAAAGGGAGGATCATGTCAGCAAAAAAGTTTCAAGTTTTAGAAGAGTTTAGGTTTTCAGATTAGCTATGCTCCACCTGCATTAGCAACCTAGAGCTGACTTAAAGGAAACTGGATAATGTTTATATGCAAAACCAACTGCGTTTTGTATAAAGGACCCGAACACCAACAGATCTTCGTATCTACAGGGGGCCTGAAAGCAATCCTCTGATTACACAAGAGTGAAGTCTGTACATGCATGCATTTTATTAAACCTGAATCCCACCTGTCTGCTGCTTTCCACTGCATGGGGCTGAGAATAAGTAAATGTACATGAAGCAGATGGCCCGTTCATCAGTCTGAGATGCGGGACAGGGGTGGTCAGCCCAGGCATGGCGTGGTATGGACTGAGCCACTTAGAACATTTTTCTCCGGAACAGTAACCAACTTCCCTTTGTTCCAGGGGTGAGGAGCAGTAACTGTGACACTAGAATGATTAAAATGATTAGCTCAGACATATTTAGTTCAGATGAAACATGGTCCTGAGATTTTGTGAATGCCATTCCAAAGTTGGGGGGAGTAACTTACATTTTCATCTATCTATCTATCTATCTATCTATCTATCTATCCATTCATCTATTCATCTATCAATTTGTATCTAGAATGGGAAAGTCCAAACTTAAGAAGTAGCAACCTAGACAGTTTCATTTTCAGCATCTCAAAAAAAAAGCTTAATTTTTAAGCGGATATATATTTAGTGTTTTACAGTGAATCTCCCTGAAGGGGATTTTTTTTGGGGGGGCATGCCCCTCCCCTGCCTGGTGTGTGTGTGTGTGTGTGTGTGTGTGTGTGTGTGTGAATTATATATTTATAGATTATATATGATTTAGATTCCTTGCAATAAGCATGACGACCAGAACTCCACTAACCATCAGATTCCTTGGTGGAATTACACTTCTGATTCAGTTCTTGTCTCCTCCCATCTTCTCTGGCAGTTCAACAAAGAGTAGCCAGACCCAAACTTAAGACAGAAGCCAGAGGATGAACTCCTTGTCTTACGACCACCACTGGAAATGACCAGTAGAGGACTTGTCCTCTGAGACGCTCTCATCTCTCTGACTCTGTGTCTACCTCTCACTCTCTGGTCCTGATGTCTTCTTGCTGTCCCTCCTTCCTCATGCTGTTTCTCCACATTTTTCCACTTCGTAGTTCTCTGCTGGGGTGGGGTCTCCTGGGGTGCTCCTATCAGAATGGAGCCCCTTACTCTATTTTTCTGTGCTTTGTTTGCCTCGATGTAGATAGCACATTTTCCTTCTTCTCATCTCTAGAGTAAAGGCCTAGAAAAATCCTGACTCACAGCTGTCATTAAAATATTTGAATCAAAGAACATATTATGGAGCTGGAAAGGTGACCTAGCAGTTAGGAGCCCTGGCTGTTTTTGCAGAGGACCCATGTTCAGTTCCCAGAACCCACATGGCAGCTCATGATGATCTGTAACTCTAGTTCCAGAGTATCTAATGCTTTCGTCTAGCCTTGCAGGATTTCTACATGCATATGGTGCGCGCGCGCGCGCACACACACACACACACACACACACACACACATACACACACACACATACACACAATACACACACACATCTCTCACACACACAATACACACACGTCTCTCTCACACACACACACAGTCACAGGCATATAACTCTTTCACACAATATGTATAAAAATAAATATATTTTAAGAAAAAGACAAATTAAGGACACTCCGCAATTGATTGACAACACTGGGCTTTGTTGACATCTTTAGAGATATGAGTTTATTGATGCCACCCATTGTATAATAAAACAGAAAAGATACAGTTTGTTGGAAAGGGAAAACTGTGTAACCAAAACGAGTTCATCATCAAAGTGAACATGCTGTCTTCACATGGAAAGTGTCACAGAGAGGAAAAGGCCACTTTTCATCTTGTCCTTTCCATACTTAAAAGTCTGCAAGAGGGGTTGGGGATTTGGCTCAGTGGTAGAGCGCTTGCCTAGGAAGCGCAAGGTCCTGGGTTCGGTCCCCAGCCCCGGAAAAAAAGAAAAAAAAAAAAAAAAAGTCTGCAAGAGCTCTGCTTATAAACTTAAGGTCTCTTTCTCAGTGTGACAGCAGGGCCCGCTCTATTCTCCCCACAGCAGGCTGTCGAGACTCAGGGTTTACACAGGGTTGACTTTCAAGTCACCAAATTAGTCTCTCTTCCTTCACAGTGTCCCAGAATCCTCACAATGGTTTTCCAGTACAGGACCCGCACCATCAGGCTGGAGGAATTTCTTTGGAGCTGTGGTAATAACTGGGTGAGCCCTCTGAGACCCAGAGAAGACCCCGACTGCCCTTAAAGACAGCATATGCCAGCAAACCCCTGTGAGCCGGTTCTGACTTGGGGATTGTACTGGACATTCCTCTGAGCCTCCTGAGCTAACAGCTAATTTGCTAATTCTCACTTCTGCCTGAATTTTCCCTGCATCCGAGAGACCAGACACTCACTCGCTTGCAAGTCTTCTCCCTGCTTCTTGCTCAGTTCTTAACCTGGAAGTGCAATTTTAACAGCTGCACGCTCTAAGTTCACTATGCTTAGCTGGGAGCATCTTCATCTGCAACGGCTTGTTCTTTTGTAGAAAATCTGGGAAAACAAGAAAAATTGCAACGTATCCCTAATTCCCTCTGCTGCTCATAGTACATGTATCCCTTAAAATTAATCTGGTGAAACCCCAACTCTGAGATGATGGTATTAAAAGGTGAAGTCTTTAAGTGATCATTGTGTCATAAAGGAGCCTCGTTAATTACATTGGTGCCCTTAGGGAAAGGATGCCTGAGAGAGGTCCCTGACCTCTCAAGGCAGTGAATGCACAACGAGACGCTGTGTCTGTAGAGTTGGAATCAGACGATCCCCAGCCCACTGAATCTTCCAACACACTGATCTTGGACTTGGCAGCCTCCAGAACTGATAGAGATAAAATTCTGGTTTTTTTTCCTAAGCCAACCTCTAGCATTTTACTAGAACAACTATAGTAGGAACCCTCTTAGCCCTCTGCTCAACAATGACAACTATTTTCAGATCACATGGCGCAGGCTGTTTTACCAACCAGTAACCAGTCAGTTGATAGTAAGTTCATGCCCCCACCATAGCTTATGAAGTATTTCCCTTAGGTGGCAAGGAAAAAAAAACTCACATAGGAACTGATTATGCCAGAAGTAGACTGTACTAAGTCTTGACAGCTTTCCAATGAACTAATATACTAACGTTCAAAAGCAGGAATTGGTTGTGGCAAGTATACCCCATTTTAAACCTCGGTGTCTTGTAAGAGAATATAGAGCTAAGCAGAAGTGATAGTAAAACCGAGGCTAAGGCTGAGTCACACAGAGTCCAAAGTGGCCCCCACTCCTGGGCAAACCATGCCACCGAGACACTGGAATCAGCAGATTCCTCAGAGCTTCTGTGGCTGTGCTGCCTGAGAAAACCGTCACAAGGGGACTGGTTTTCCTTTAGCCGCAGTGACAGCTGGCCTAAGCTAGCAGGAATTTCTGTCACCAAAAACTCAGGCAATCTTAAAGGAGAAATGTCTTGTCTATGAATGCCGGGGATGGTGTGAAGTAGAAAAGGAGACATCTTGTGAATCGTTGAATATATACTGACAGGAGAGGGAAAAAGAAGTCTACTGAACTAACTTTCAGGTTTACTATGAAACTTCCAAATGCAAATGGTGCGCGTATGTATATAATATATAAAGATGTGGGTACGGATTGGTGCACCATCCTTTTTTTTTTCTTTATTAACTTTATTTATTTACATTTCGATTGTTATTCCCTTTCCCGGTTTTCGGGCCAACATTCCGCTAACCCCTCCCTCTCCCCTTCCATATGGGTGTTCCCCTCCCCATCTTCCCCCCATTACCGCCCTCCCCCCAACAATCACGTTCACTGGGGGTTCAGTCTTGGCAGGACCCAGGGCTTCCCCTTTCACTGGTGCTCTTACTAGGCTATTCATTGCTACCTATGAGGTCAGAGCCCAGGGTCAGTCCATGTATAGTCTTTAGGTAGTGGCTTAGTCCCTGGAAGCTCTGGTTGCTTGGCATTGTTGTTCATATGGGGTCTCGAGCCCCTTCAAGCTCTTCCAGCCCTTTCTCTGATTCCTTCAACGGAGGTCCTGTTCTCAGTTCAGTGGTTTGCTGCTGGCATTTGCCTATATACTTGCTGTATTCTGGCTGTGTCTCTCAGGAGAGATCTATATCCGGTTCCTGTCAGCCTGCACTTCTTTGCTTCATCCATCTTGTCTAATTGGGTGGCTGTATATGTATGGGCCACATGTGGGGCAGGCTCTGAATGGGTGTTCCTTCTGTGTCTGTTTTAATCTTTGCCTCCCTATTCCCTGCCAAGGGTATTCTTGTTCCCCTTTTAAAGAAGGAGTGAAGCATTCACGTTTTGATCATCCGTCTTGAGTTTCATGTGTTCTGTGTATCTAGGGCAATTCAAGCATTTGGGCTAATAGCCACTTATCAATGAGTGCATACTATGTGTGTTTTTCTGTGATTGGGTTACTTCACTCAGGATGATATTTTCCAGTTCCCTCCATTTGCCTATGAATTTCATAGTCATTGTTTTTGATAGCTGAGTAATATTCCATTGTGTAGATGTACCACATTTTCTGTATCCATTCCTCTGTTGAAGGGCATCTGGGTTCTTTCCAGCTTCTGGCTATTATAAATAAGGCTGCTATGAACATAGTGGAGCATGTGTCTTTGTTATACGTTGGGGCATCTTTTGGGTATATGCCCAAGAAAGGTATAGCTGGGTCCTCAGGTAGTTCAATGTCCAATTTTCTGAGGAACCTCCAGACTGATTTCCAGAATGGTTGTTTGGTGCTCCATTCTTAACAGACTCCATATATGTACACACACACACACACACACACACACACACACACACACACACACACACGTGTATGTTTGTGTATCATATAATTTGTTTTTACTTCTGTGGTCGATGAAGCCCACCTTGATGACTGTATAACAGAGAAAACCTTTTGTAACAGGCTCCCCAGATAAAACCTTTTGTGTGAACCTTCCAACTCTTCAAGTTAGCTGCTGCCTCAACAGAATACTGAAGCAAGCGGCCTTAACTCAGCAGCTCTGGGAGACCCTAGACAGAGCAGAGATTGGAAACCCGAAGACTCCTGTTTTCCATAGAGGACTAAGTACTCAGCACATTGGAGACCTATGACAAATCTTAGTAGTAAGTGTGGGGTGTATTCTGTTGCTTTTAAAAAGCAAAATGAGTTTGAGTGCCAGTAGCCCATGTTCAAGGAAGACCTAGAAATGTAGAAATGTAAAAAGTATAGTTTAATTACCTCCAGGGTCCCTGAAGCCAAGACTGAGAAGTGTTTTGTGAACACCACGAGGACACAGACTGTGGCAGAAATCAGCAAGACTGGCAGATTATTTGACATATGTTTGGTAGCTTTCATGAGGTAGAAAAAATGGGTCTAAGAAACAAATTATGGTTAGCCATTATAACTATTATAGAATTCACTGTTCCTTATTAGGTGGTGTGTGTGTGTGTGTGTGTGTGTGTGTGTGTGTGTACACACGTGCATGTATGGGTAAGTGTGCAGGTACACTCATGAAGGCAGAGGTGGGTATCTGTCACTTCCATCATTCTTTTTGAGACAGGGTCTCTCACTGAACCTGGAGTTTAAGATTAGCCTGCACTGGCTGACCATTGAACTTTAGAGATCCTCTCATCTCTGCTTCCCCAGTGCTGAGATTACAAGGTCCACATCATGCCCAGCTTTTTACTCATCACAGTCAGTCGAGCACTTTACCAACTGAGCCATCTCCCTAGCCCTCTGTTACTATGTAGATGGAATTGTATTATCCCAAAACCTGTAAAATTGGAAACTGTGGGGTTTTTTTTAAAGTGGCACTAAAGGTACCTCTGGACACCCATGTTTGTTCAGAGAATGAGCTCTGGAAGTTGTGCATGCTCTAAGGACAGTATAGTCCTTGGCGCCTGCTTGAAATGTGAGCAAGATGATGGGGAAGAGGGAAAACCAGAGTGAAGCAAAGGTCACTGAGAAAGGGTGGACAGGAGTGTTCCCCTCAGAAAATAGTGTCAGGACCCAAGCAGGGAGCCTGCCAGCTCCCTGGGAAGAAGGTATTCGCTGTGTCTGCCCGTTGGGGTTCCATAAATGCCACAAATCAGTGAGGCTGGACATTGCTCTCCCAAATGAAGCTGTTCTGTGCGTTTCCCACTCAGTCATGGACTGTGCATTATACAACTGTTCGGGCCCAGCTAGCATTGGGCTATCAATTTATAAAGCACCTGTAGCAAGGCTTAAGGGAACTTTCATTATAAAATTATTAATGGAGATATAAAAACAAATCGTCATTCTTGTTGCCAGAAGATCTGAAAGAGTTGGATTCAGTTTTGAGTGCTAGTTAAGAATCCCTCGGCCAACAACACTCCTGTCTGTGCACAGCCTGATATATCTGTGTGACTGCGAAGATTTTGGTAGATCATATTATCTACTAAAATACCCAATACCTCTAAGATTAGAAATTTTGTTTGGTGTGATATAAGTGAGACTAGGTTACTTACTATAGTTAGTAAAATTCAATTATTGGTGGCCAAACACAGAACCCAAAAAAGTAGGGATGCTTTATTCACAAATGAGGATTAGCGTTGTGAATGGAATAAATACGTGAAATTTAATGACTCAGGGACCCGAGTCTTCCACACTGTGAGGCCACTGCACACCAGGGCTTTGAGATTGGCTTTGTGGGAATGTTTGGTGTCAGCATTTCAGGAGACTCAGTTTAAGGCTAGCCTAGGTTTTCGTTTGCTTTTCTGTTGCTGTGATGCATAGTACTGACCAAAAGCAACTCACGGAGGGAAGGGTGCATTTATTTCTTTTTTTCACACAATCTTCTAGCTCACATTTGAAGTCGGTGCTAAGGGCTATGCCATCCTTTGAGCATTTAGAACTTTCCATGGCTCATTCTCTGGACAAATGTGGATGTCAAAAGGTACCTTTAGACCCCCTTTTAAAATCACCATAATACTTTATATTTTTTTTGGCTAATATAATTCCATCTGCATAGTAGCAGGGGGCCCGGGAGATGGCTCAGTCAGCAAAGTTCTTGCCTGCCTCAGGACCTGAGCTCTATCCCCAGCATCCACATTAAAAGACATCATTTAAATGCTTGCAAGGATGAAGCTCAATAAAATTATCAATAGCAATGCAATGCACAGCATCCATAAAATTATATAATGGACAGAAAATGAGATCAGAAACCAGGGGAGAAAATCGGCCATAAAAACAGAGGGGAGAAAGAAAATGGAAAATAAGCACATTAAACCCACGGCTGTGCTTACCATCTATCCAAAAGCCATCAGAGAAGATCAGGGTGGGGAGGAGGCACAAACCAATAATGATGATCTTGGGCACCTTGGTGGCCCAGTCCTAAAAATGGCGTACATGTCTTATGCTTGGATTATTGGTCTGGCTGTGCATGGTAATACAGGTCTTTGGTGCCAGCACTCAGAAGCTGAGGCAGGAGGATGGCAAGTTTCTGGCTAGGAGTTTTTTTTCTGCTATGGTTATAACACTGACAAAGAAATTAAGGAGAGGGGAGGGTTTGCTTAGTTGACATTTCCATGTCACAAGCTGTCATTGAGAGAAGTCAGGGCTAGAGTCTGAAGTCGAGACCATGAAAGAATGTGGCTCATTGGCTTGCTCAGCCTGCTTTCGTATACAGAATAGGGCTCCCTGCCCAGGTTTGGCAATGCAATGCCATGGTGGACTAAGTTTGGCAATGCCATGGTGGACTAGGCCCACCTCTACAAGTTGGCTATCCCCAAAGTGCCCTGCAGACACTCCCACAAGATAATCTGATGGGGATTGTTCAACTGGGGTTCCCTCTTCCTAGATGTGTCCAGTTTTAAGCTGCGTAACGTGACACTGTCTCAAAGACAAAAGACAAAACCAAACAAACCTACAAGGACCACCAGAGAGAAGGCCCAAAGGGCCTTATCTGCTTGATACAGGGTCACATACAATTCTGCACCTGTGGCGTGCTCCTGAGCAGTGTTTCTACCACAAGTGTTTCCCATCGATGAAATGTGAGCCACGGGTTCGCTCTTCAGAGAAAGGCAACTGTTCATTGAGTACAAAGCAATCTGGATCACAGTCCACTAGTTTCATCACCAAAGACTTTTTTTTCTTCAGAAACTGCACAGAGACAAAGCCTTCTGTCTCCCCTTTATCCAGGTGACTCAAAGAAATATAATGAAAAAATAAAACGGATTTTTTTGAACTGTGTATGGTGGTTATTTTCCTTTTTCTCTTTTATTTTAATAATTTTATTTTTCTTGACTATTTTATATATTTACATTTCAAATGTTATCCCTTTCCTCTCATCTCTCATACCCCTTCCCCCTCCCGCTGCTTCTATGAGGATGCCAAAATGGATTTTTACTACTTTGTCTTTTAATACATTTCCTTTGCTTTAAAAATATTTTAATAGCAAGTGAATGAGTTCTTCAGTTCTGACCTTGAAAGAGTGGCAGAGCCAAATTTACCCATGCACTGTGACTAAACAGAAGGGTAGATAAAAATACATGAAATGGTTGTTTGCAGGCATAAGAGAGGGATCCGTGAGAAGGCAACAAACCCTGCTGCCCCCTTAGTTCCTCCCCTACAGCACATCACAGACTTCAGAGAAGGAAGTCCCATGGTGACAGGTCCATTTCTCACCACAGAAGAGACAGAAGCTGGTGAAAGAGGCTGATGTTGAACACAAAGGCCTGTACAGAAACCCACCCCAAATCTGCACAGGATACCGTGAGCCCCTGCAGGACACCAAGGCACAAACTGCAAAGTGGTGAAGCAGAGTTGCCTGTAAGTCTCGAAGCTCCAAGTCTGGACCAGACAGAGCTATGAGTCTTCACTGACACTCAGGGTTTCTTTACTAGGGCCTCAAGATAGCTATATCTTAATAACCTCACTCGTGGGAAGTCTTGTCACTCCAACAGAAGCCTGAAAGGTTAAACAGAACTGTAAGTAATTTAAATGCTCATACAAACATTGCAGTCTGCAATGTAAAGTTATTAATTCCCCATCTCCAATAAAAATTGTATAGATATAAGAAGCAGAACAGGAGACACAAAGCCAGAAGAAAGTCAGTCTCTAGAAACAAACTTGGAATAGAAATAAAGAAAGAGAAAATAAGTACATTAAAGCCACTATCATGCCAATATTCCACTTAATTAATATATTTTATTCTTTGATAATTTCATATACAATGTATTTGTTTCATATACATACTGGCTTTCTCCCAATTCCCAGATCTCCCCATAACTCCCTCCCAATAGCACATCTTTCACACATGTATACATTGTATTTGTTTCATATACATACACACTTCCTCCCAACTCCCAGGTATCCTACATATACACACATATATACATGTATACATATATTCCATTGAAATCACTTAGTATTGTCCATAAATACATGGATGTGGGGCCATCTACTGGATCATTCTGAACCTACCAGAGACCACACCCTTAAAAGAAAGGACTCCCCCTCTTCTAGAAGCCCTCACTGTCATCAGCTCCTCAGCTAGGGGTGAGGCCCATGTGTCTGTCCCTCCATCACTGGAGTTGGAATTTTGGCTATCTTGATCTTGTGCAGGCAGACACAGCTACTGCAAGTTTCTGAGAACAGCATTATGGTTCTATTATCTACACATACATGTACATATTATGCATAATACATGGATACATACATACATACATACATAAACATAAACCCCTCAGATGTAAAGGACACATTACATATAAAATGGAACAAATGACATTTCTCATCAGATACAGGTCAAAACATCACTTGCTTAAACATGCACAAGAAATTTAAATTGCAATAATTTCTCTTAGTTAAATGGGCAAGTAAGTTATAAGGATCTTCTTGACCTAGATTACAATTACAAAAAAAAAAATTCAAGTCACAAAACATCCTAAACATGAATAAAACTCAATAATGTTCATGGGTCCTAAAAACAATTTCTTATTCGCCCTCTATTTCCTTCTAGTCTCCAGCATTCCAAACTCTTGCAAAGTTTGTTCCAGAGACAAGACCATTGTTCTGAGTTAGTAAATATCACAAAATGACTTTAATGCCACTCACAAAGTGGCAGGCCCCTGTGACTGAATAGGCTTTCTAGAAATCTTATAAACTTTACCATAGTCATTGTATAGATGTCGGAAATAAGCACAAGGCGATAGGATTGGTCTTAAATCCTCAAGGTTACCATCGGGGGTTAGGGGTTGGGGTTGTACAAGAACAATGTAGTACATGGTGAAGTTATCCGCAGTATTTCCCTGAAACTTTCCTATGCTTGTCATCTGGGATTATGATGAAACCTTGATTTTAAAACGCTGAACTGAGCATGATGCAATCTAAAATAACAAAAAGGTAGATATATATTATTTTATATCTATAAAATGTATAAAATAATATATAGTTTTGCTTAACTGTCATTTTAGAAGCCAAATACAACATACAAGTGCAATCAGAGTGTATCAGAAACACTCTACTGAGAATGTCAGAATGATGTCAACCTTCAGGTTCCCTCCTAAGGTATTGTAAGAACTACAAGCACATGTACTGGATTTTTAGAGTCACTGGAGACATGTGACTTTTATGCAGGCAGAGGAATCAACTTTTGAAAGAGCGATTTCCTCCCCTGAGGAATGTAACTCCCTAACTGAAGACGCTGACTGAAGAAAGAGATGGATAAAAATAGAAGTCTGCCCAGTTCTGGAATCACGGGTTGAGTTTTGGAAGATGGTTTGATCTTGAAACCTTTTTAACTGGTCCTTTCTTAGCATTTGTTGTCTTCTGATTCACGGAACTGTGTCGTCCACTGAAATAAAATAAGCATCCATCATAAGTTTTCTGTCACTGCTGTCTGCAACAAAAACAGTGTATGCTACATATGGAGAACTATGGTTGACCCATCTCTTCCAGTCTGGAGCAAGGAAGTCTTCATCTGCACATGTTCTGCGTTCAGCACAGTCTTAGGTAACTATGTCATTGTCTCACTGCAGATATAGGGCAACCACTGCAAAGGCAGGCACTCAAAAGGTGAGTCTCCAGAAACAGCCCATCAGACACCCAGTGTGGAAGGCCATGTCTAAAGAGAGGCGAGGGGCATCAGTCTGCTACTTACCTGGAATTAAAGTCAAGAACTTGGAGAGGCCAAGAAATAGAATAGGGATACTAAGATAATACTAACACTCTGATTTCCATTCTCAGATCACATAGAATCTTCTCTTACAGACTTATTCAGCCTGCTGCAGGTGACTTCTTTGTGTCCTTCTGTGAGATCACAGAGGCTGCTTCAGCTCCTGTTCTTTGCAAATATATCTTAGAGAGTGGTCTCGGCAAAAACAACCAAGTAAAGACCTGTCATTTTCCTGTCAAGGAAAAACTTTCTCTCCCCCATCAAACCAGAGAAGTTGGCCAGAAAGAATTCCAAAGCAAGTGGTTTAGAACTCTAGAAATCAAAAATGTGTTCTCTCAAGTCTCAAGAATTTATAAAACAAAGAAAGAAAGTTGGGGGCTTGGTGAGAACACTGAGTTGTGTGGAATTTAGTTTCCCCTAGCCCTACACCTGCACCTTACCTCCAAGAAAACAAATGGCCCATAGCTATGGTAAAACCAGGAGCCAACACACACTACAGGAGCCGCCAATCACTGACTGCAAAACTCTTCTTCTTTGGCCTTCTCTGGACATGGTCCAGCATGAACACTTCTCTTGGAGAATTTGCTAGAACAAATTGAAGCCATCATTTAATTTCATGGCACTATTATTTAAAACTAAGCTAACCAGGAAAGTTAAAAGGCTGGGGTAGGTATCAGTAAACTCCAGCACCAGTCTTGGGATCTGGAATGCCATACTCAGGTACAGCTAGCTATGCATGCCTAGACTCATGTGTATCTTGACTTGAGAAGGACCTAAGCTTTTGCCTCTGTCAAAAATGTTGGTATTGCAAGAGCAGAAGTGAGGGCAAAGGCAGAGTTGAGATTTTCCTTGGTTGGTAGGGGGAGCCTATCCAAACACATATGCTATGTCCCCCCAGGGATGAAGAGGTTTATCGATTCCAAGTACTTTGAATGTTTCTGACAATCCTAAGGTAACCATTTCGTTAACCCAGCACACTATGTAGTAACCACTCATGATAAAGAAAACCAACTTCACAGGATGAATTTTAAAATGTCACCACATAATAGCAAACCTCACCTGGGGAAAAGTGTATCTGTGATACAGAATAGCTATGTATGTATATTATACAAAATGCCCAGTTTTGGAAAAATAATGGGTAACCAAAAATGTGGACACAATATAACTCTAAAGAAAAAGGTGGAGCTGTCAATAAAACCTCAGTTTAAAACATGAAATGCTGAAACTGCCATACTTAAAAATCAACACTGAAATAAAAACAAATAAACAAACAACAGAAACAGCAATAAGAATTGATTTTCTGCATAGAAACTCATCAGCAAATGGGGTCACAGGAAATTATGAAGCTTCTGTGTGACAAGGAGACGGTTTGGCAGGGGGAGAACCACAGACTGGAGAAAGTCCTGGCCCACTATATCTCAGACGGGGCATTAATATCTAAAGTATACAGAGGAATGTAAATGTTCATCTCCCAAGTCCCCAAACTGCCAGTCAGTACATGGGCAGTGAACTGAACTGAAGATGGTTTCCAAGCAGGAAAATGGTGAAGCAATTGAAAATATGTCCAACATCCTTATCCATCAGAGAAACACAAATAAAATGACTTTGAGATTCCATGTCACCCGAGCAGGGAAACCGATGACAGCAAATGTTGGTGGGGACGTGGGGAAAGACGACCCCCCTCGTTGGTGGAGTTATCCAGCAGTACAGGCATGAGGGAAAATGGTGTGGTTGTTTCTCTAAACACTAAACCTCAAATTGCCATATGACTCTGTTCTGATACATAGGCAAGGGACTCTAACCCCGTGACAGAGATGTGTGTGCACCCGTGCTTGCAGTCGCCCTGTTCACAAGAGCAAGATTACGGAATCAGTCTAGGTGTGCATCATCAGATGAACGGTGGAAATGCGGTACCGACACACAATGAAAATGGAATCGGCCATGAGGAAAAATGAAAATGGAAACATACTCAAATGAGGTCACTCGGGACGAGAGACAAGCAGCATGTGCTCCTTCTCATACGTGGATCTCGGCTTCTCATTTTGTGCGCATTTACCTGAAAGTGAGAGTGGGTGCTAGGAAACTAGACAGAGGTCCTTCGGGGGGAAGAGCTCTTAGGGAGAGGAGTGGAAGGGTATCAAAGTGGAAAGGGGCATCCTGAGGTTAGAGGATACAACAGGAATGCAGAGACGGAAGAGAGGAGTGGACGGGACCAGAGAGACCACTCAGACCTAAATATATATGAAAATACCACAAGGAAGCCTGCTACTTTGTACTCAAGTAAATAAATAGCACGCATAAAACACAGTCAGGAGTATCCATAGCAACATTCTTCACATTACCAGAAATGTATAAATAATTCAAAGCCCCATCAACTGATGATTAGATAACCGATGGTCTATAAAAATCTGGGATGCTAGCTAATCAACACAGTAAATCTGGCTGTGCTCTACATGGATGACCTTGAGTGGCACACTGCATGTGACCCAACAGTAGGAAAACCCCCACGTAAACAGATTGGTGAGCACCAGGCGATAGACGGACGGTGAGGTGCATGGCACCACACTTCTATGGAAGTTGGAGGAGGAGGATGTTCTGGAATCAGTGGTGATGGTTCTAGTGGAGAATACACTAAAGACTTTAGTGTGTGTACTGCAGACGCTTCAGTTGTATACGAACGTATATGTGTGATACCAGGTAACCATATTGCTTAGTTGTGCTCAGGAAGGTTCAGAAACCACTTTATATGTGGGCATTACATGAATGATACTAGTATAAGTGTTACATATATGTGGTTTGTGTGCTCAAATTATTGTTCAAACTTATTTTTCTCTCTTTGCACAAAGGGTGTTTTCTGATTTTGCTTGCTCAGTATAGTTCCTAGCATACTACCCTTCGGAAAGGAATGAAATTTGAGAATATTTATCAAGTTAGGAGTTTTTCAAAATCTTCTATGTCTTCTACCAACCTTCTAGTTCAGGTTCACTCTCACAAGTTTACAAGAGGGTAAACTGAGTCTGGGAGTGACTGCTCATATAAAGCCACATTGGATAGTTTGATTGGAGAAAATTGATTTTTGTCTGCTCTGAATCCAGATCAAAATTTCATTTGCCATCATGCTTCTTGCATTTTTTTAAAAGGATAATACTGAATATACTGTTAACTTGGACACTTCCGCAAGCTTGTTTATGATAGATTTTTATCTTCATTATTACTCTCATCAAAATGATAAGAAACTGCACACTTCACAGACAATACTAAAGATGAATAAACACAAATCCTCATACCACCACCAGATTATTTTTACACCATACTTTCTATTTACTATTGTAACCTCTTTTGCATCAGTTATATATTCTAGCATCTGCATTCTAGAGTCTTCTAGAACTGATTAGAACTTCTTAATCCTGTCATAGCTTATTGAATTAATCTCTTAAGGCTGCATTATATCTGCTGCTTGTCTCAAAAGTAAGCTCCCCAAACAATCTGTCCCTCAAGAAGCTACAATTAATCTCCCAAGTGTGCTTTTATTCTTGAGCACGAAAGACCGCTCTATCTTCCTCAAGGGCCTTCCATCACTCCACAAAGCATCCACACTCCACCTTCCACCACTCCACTTCCATCCACAAAGCAAAGAGGAGGTCACATAGCAAAGAAAAAGAAATGTCACTGTTGGTTCTTTGATGAGCTGTTTCTGTGTATCCATCACCACTTGAGGTCCTTACTTGCAAAGCCCACAATTCATAGTTAATATATCCCATGGCCTATAGACCAAATCTACCTGTCAGCTTTGTAGAATTTAGGGGCAGGTTCTAAACCTATTTTAAAAGGCCTTTCCCCTAATTATCCTAGCAATCCTTTATAAACAGTATGTGCAAAGACCTTTAGCATAGATCTTCCATGGAGATGGAGATCTCTTATTCATTTACAGTCACAATTTCATGTAGTCAGGAGATAACTGGTGATATTTGACAAGGCAGAATCATCTTTTGATCAATGTTTTAAACATCATCTCTCTTATACAGTTTTTTCCGGTACTCTGATTTATTCAGAGTGCCCAACAATATCACAAGCCAATGTTCGAACATTAGTACTGCTAATATGGATGTGGCCTGTCACTCAGAGATCAGTGTGCTAAATATCCTTCCCCTGCCCCCAGCAGTATCAGTGCGAGGGAGGCTATGGGGTCTGCAGGAGGCTGCAGGTGGTAAACCTTGGGGTCACTGGAACCATAAATTTGAAGCCAATCACCGATCCAGCCCCTCCCATTTCCCCTTTCTGCCTGCCTCTTGTGTGGCAGTTTTGTTCTGTCTTGTACCACCAACTATCAGCGTGCAGTGCAGCTCAACCCAGTGAGGACAATCAATCATAGACAAGATCCTTTTAAACAAAGGCTAAAGTAACCCTTTCAGAAAAACTCATTATGTTAGCCTCTGTGTTACAGGTGCACACATGAGACTGTCAACAGATCAAACATCAAGGCCGTAGCACTTGAGTTTTAAAAATATCATGCAAAAACATTACATGTCCGAAAGTGTGCAAACCATAAACTCACAGTTCAGCGAAGCACCGTAAAGTTAACATCCAGGAACATCCCCAGGTTCATAGATAAGATGCTGCCATCTTATTGACGGTCTCCTGTACGTCCTAATTCTCAGCCCTGTTTGTAAGGACCATCCTGTGTTCCTACACCAGATTGCTTCAGCCTCTTTAAACTTTATGGGAATGGAAGCACTTTAACAAATTTCCTTATAGAAGACTATGAGAATTTTCTAAATGTTGTATAAGGTTATTTATTACTATTACCTATATAGTCTGTATGCATAGATACTAGGAATATCCATTCCCTACTGATGAACACTTTAGATTGTCTTTTCACCTTTCACTATCATGGAAAAGGCGTGGACATCCATGTCCAGGTCTTCTGGTATAAACGCTCCATTGTATGGAGAAGGAGAACTGTTGAAAACAGAGGAGGTGTATGGGGCAGCTGTAGAAGTGAGCATTAAGCACGGTTCCCCAGCATCCATGTAAATCCACACCCCACCAGCTCCCACTCCACTGCTGTGACTGAGCCTCACAGTGGCCACTCTGAGGCCACACTTCCTCCTGTGCTCAGCACCACCTGGATCAATGCTGCTGTGAGGTGCTTAGCCCAGTGTCCATTCCTTATGACTCAGGTTTGAACAGTCAACAAAAGAAGGCTATCAAAACTCCACGGTCAGGTCAGTAACTCAGACACGATATTTTAAGGCACTCTTAACTACTTAAATGTATCCAAATACCTAATCAGGAAGATAGAGGTGATTCTGTTGGGTGAGGTCTGAGTGTTGCTTTTAGTTTCAGAGAGTGAAAGCCGTATTAGTCCAGCTGCTTGACCACTTATCAGCTCAGTAATCTATTCAAGGATTATTAAACAGCAATCTATGGTGGACAATCTCTCCATGTTCAGATTCGTCAGAGACAGAATGGATCTGGGTGGAATGGGCAGTTCTGAAGGTCCTGAGGCAGCTAGCTAAGTGAGAGTCCCAGCCTATGGCATCCACCCCCTGTATAGCACCTCAGGCTCAGCTCAGACCTATGGCCCAGAGGCCCCAGGCAAGCAGATGGAGGCATGGTGTATGGCTATTGCTCCATAAGGAGACAGGTGGGGCTTGGCACCTTGGTGATCTCCTTGGGTATCCTTCAGTCAAACCTGAACCGAGATCTTGCAGGAAGTGGGCACCTGCTATGGTGACTGTGATTTCAGGGTTTATTCTGAGACAGCCGACCTCAAGAGTATTCAGTGAAAAGCCAGACTGTCTTCAGAATCACAGGCTGGGGTTGGGGATTTAGCTCAGCGGTAAAGCGCTTGCCTAGCAAGCACAAGGCCCTGGGTTCGGTCCCCAGCTCCAAAAAAAAGAAAAAAGAAAAAAAAAAAAAAAAAAAAAACAGAATCACAGGCTGGGAATGTTTATGGATATGTGTCATGTAATGGGAATAAGGCCTTAGTTGAATCTTCAAAGTACCGCTTCACGGTCAAAGAAAACTTCAAAGACGCAGTAGTGCATTTTTAAAAATAGGATTGGATTAGGGTAAAGATAGAGGGTAGCTGTGTAGGCTGCTGTGCAGAGAGGAGCTGAGACAGTAGCTCAGGATTACTGTCCTCGGGGAACCCTGTCCACAAGGCTCCTAGTCCAACAGTTCCCTGTCCTAGTAAAACCTTGCCCTAAATGGTGAGAATATCTACACCATCACGAAACCTGCTTATGTCCTTGGAGTGTGGGATATTAGCAAAAGTTAGGTAGATGTGCAACTCTAGCCAACAGAACCTTTGGGTGCTACAGGCAGTGAGGCTCCCCAGGAGACCAAAATCCACTGAGCGGGTGCTACCTAGGCAGTGAGATCAAAAGCTAATGTGCTGTCAGCTTGCTGCGGTAACTCACTCTTGGAGAACTAAGCATGTCAGCAGGACTCTGCCTAGACAGGACTTGATAAGTTGCCACCTAGTCCTCCTAAACTTGACTCCAGGATCTTTTCCCTTGTGGATTGCAATGGGATCTTTTCTCTGTGATACATCCTAGCACAAGTACAAATATGTCCTGAGTTCTGGAACCTACCATTGAGTCTCACCACTGAGATGATCTTGGGAATCTCAGACACAGTGGTTTGATTCTTTTTTTCTACCATGGAGGTCCTTTGTCAAATTTTAATATTTAAACCACACTACGATTCTATGATGAATACGTGTAAAGATAATTAATTGCAATTTAAATAAGTAATGACTATTAGTAAAAAAAACTGCTTTGATCCATCTAACTGAGAATTGGGCTAAACCATTTATCTTTACCAAAGAAACCTGTCATAACACGTATCCTTTGAGAATTTTCCCTTTTGACTGGAGCTAGAACTAATTTACAACTTGGTTTAATTTTTCAGTATTATATATGAATATCCTTGTCATATAGACCGGATCAGGTGATTCCATGTTCTCTATAGGACCTGGAAAGCTCATAAGTATACAAAACCTCAGAAATACCTAGAAGTTCCTTCATTCTTCAGCATAAAGTAGCTTCGTTTACATGGGATCCGTAGTTTAAACTGTACCGTATCCATAGCAACCAACATGCTTCTCTACTGAAAAGGCAGAGAGTCACCTGTGCCTGCTGTGTTGGTAGGAGTGTTGTTTTAACTCTGCCCGGGTTCTCTGCTGCTTTAGTTTAACACGCCACCCCCTCTGGAGAGGAACAGCGCTTCTTAGAGCTCCAACCCATGTACATGGCATGTGACGCACTAGATTCTTTGCAGTCTCTTCCCATGTGCTGTGTGATACATGGCTATAAAATCCAGAATCTCGGCTTCCAAAAGGTAATGGACACCTGTCATGTGAGCACCGTGGGAGGGCGAGTATAATTAACTAGCAAGGGGACCTAGACGTACGTTTTCACAGGACTCTCTTTCATTCTAGGCAGCGGGTCCATCTGTTGCCTCTTAGATACTTGAGTTAAGCCAGAAACCTGAAACACACACACACAAAAAAACAGCATGTTTACCTTTTACTTCCCAACTGATTTCTGGGTTGAAAGAGTCAATTTTCTGTCAATTTCTTTCACAAACATGTCTCTTAACCAGCATATGCAGGAGCTAAGAGTGATATGAAGTTCAGTCATTTTCTAATCAGATAAACCTTTTGAAGTTTCTGTACAAACCCTCTCGTGGCCCCATAGTCTGCATGACTTTTAAATTGAATATGGGGGTAACTATGAAAGCCAATCACCTCACTTGGTGTGCACCAACCACTAGGAATTTTTGTAGTCAACATTAAACACACATAAAACACATATCCTAACAGCAAGGCAGAAAAGGCAAAGAACAGTATATCTGGTAGGAAAGGAGAAAGGTAAGATAGTATTTCCATTGCATGTATTTTGTGATTTTCCCCCACAGGGAAGGCAAATGGACATCTCAAGCGATTCAAGAACATTAGAGGCTGAACAGCTTCAAGATGACTACTTAAGCCGGGAATGAATGAGTTCTCGATCAAGAGCAACACCAGAGAGAAGAAAGTGGTATAAACAGTAGACGACAGTATCTGAGGGACACCACGTTAACAATAGGGAACCCACCTAACGCTATCGGTGAAGATGTGTCAGTGAGTCACAGCACCAGCCTAACCCAGGTTCAGTGAGAGGGCCTGGCATGAGGGGATAAGGCAGACAGTGGGACACTCGTCATCCTCTGGCATATATACTCTCTTGGTGTATATACCACAAGTGAGCACAGATGTGACACACAACACACTCATACCCAAAAGACAGCAAAAGAATTTAGAATAGATGGACAGCCCAGCAGTCTCTTATCTGCAAACCAAAAGCATTTATATTTAACATTCTCATGCCCTTTGCTAAAATTCTGTTATTTGGAACAGAAAGCAAGACAGCGCACGCACGCTCATACACACACACACACACACACACACACACACACACACACACACACACACTGTGTAAATGAAAAGACCTGTGGAGGGAGAGTGGGTTTCAGTCAAAACACACCTATTTTGGTTGTTAAATGACAAGTTAGATATTAACAGGCTTGGAAGACACGGGGGCTGGACCCTCCCTCAAAGTCCATAACTTTAAACCAAGAACTAAAACAACTTTAACTACTGACTAGAAAAGAAACCCAAGTCACATCCTTAACCTTGGAAGGAGCAGGACACAGAGCTGCTTGGAGGACCTTCCAAACCTGGCTGAAGGAGTCAGGTTTATGGGATTACACTATAGCAGGAGGCTTTCTGATAAAGAACAGAGATACACCACTGCTTCCTTAACTAAGCAAAAATCCAAACAGGCCTGTCAATCACCCGGATAGGACAAAGCCCCTCCGGAGAAGCTGCTTGTTCTAGAGATCTTAGAAAACAATATAATGGCTGCCTAGCAAGTAGGTCAGGCCAGGGGTCTCCTTGGCCATTGTGTGCTCACACTGCTGGAGAGCGCATTTACTCTGCAGTAAGCCATGCCTGTCTTCTTCACTGCTCTGTGTCTGCTAAATTCTTCCCATAGAGATCACAGGAAGGGAGCCAAGGAAGGCAGAGACTGAGTCAGGAGACAGCCAGAACGTGTGTTACAGAAGCATCTACCACAGACTAAGCAAACACAGATCAATTCTTTATTCATTCAGTGTGGAAAGAACAAAACTCACCCATTAGCCTGCCCAGGTGCCGTAGTTTATGCATGGCAGAACCACCTTTGATGATAAACATTAACAATTCACTCTAGAGTGAAATCCTCATTAGCATTTATACTGGGGACAGGATTAATGCCTTCCTGGAAAGCTGTTGGCTTTGATTGAACATTCGATGAGTCTGCAGTTAGCAAGATTAGTCCATCCCAGTGGCATTTTTTTAGACAAATAAAGGTAAATGGATGTTTCAGGAGCAAAAGACTTTGACTTCTCACCTTAGACAAAATCTCCAAGGGCGTTTTACATGAACAAACTTTTTCCTAAAAATGGGCTTTTTATTGTCTGTTGTGTTAAGTCTTCATTTAAACACTGACTGACACTCTTCATAGTAAACAGTAAGGCGACAGGAAGGGTCAGTCACCCTGTCTGACCTCCACAGGGAATACCGTTGCGTAAAGCAAACACATGCGTTAGCTATAAGAATCCAGAGGGCACGCGGAAATCACACCGCAGAGCCAGAATATCCAAAGACCAGGAAGGAATAGGGGGATAGCATCCTCCAGTTACTGGAGTTTAGAGCCTCTGAGTCAGACATTTCATTCTACAGTTCAGACACAGGGCTCTCTGAATACTCCCAGCCCTGGAAACCGATAGTATTGTATCTCCCCCAAAGGGAGGAAAAGAAGGTGAAGTCCAGAAGGGTCACACAGCCAGTAGGGGCTGGGGGATGTCTCAGGGGCTGAGAACATATAAGAACATAGAGTTGGCAAGCATGAGGACCTCCTTCAAGTTCCCAGAATTCAAGTAAAAAGCCAGGCGCCTGTGTATGCCTGCAACTCTAGCAGGAAGAAGAGCCCTGAGGATCCCAAGAGCTAATCAGATAGTCAGCTGGCTGAAATGACGAGCTCCAGCTCAATGGCAGACTGCCTCAGGGCAGCAAGGCAAAGAACAATGGGACAGAGCAAGTAGTCTAGCTTAGTTCATGAGTGTGCACGTGCGCGCACACGCATGTACACTCACAGCCACACACACACACACATGCACACACACACACACACACACACACACACACTTTTTAAGAAGCTATCACAGCAAGTAAATGGAGAACTGGATTCAAATCTAGAGTCTGTCTGGCTTCGTGGTCTGTGGTCTTTCCATCAAGTCAAGGCCTCATAGAAAAGAATGTTCACCAGAGACCTCCAGATGGTGTGGAACAGGCTTGGATGAGAAAGAGTATGTTCCAAGCATAGTGTGGAGTTAGAGGACAGGCAGGAGGAGCAAGCCTTGTTTCCCAGACATTGCCAGGGACAAAGAAGGTGGCACTGATTGTGACTGTGAGGTGAGAGATGGCAGGGACTGGTCCATCTTGTTTCATTTCCTACGAACCTTGTCGACACTAAACTCCAAGCACCCCTTGCCACTGTAACCCTAATATTCATTCCCAAATTACTGCCCTACTTGGCCTTCTCCATATCCCCATACATAGGTCCTCCTCTGAGCTGTTCCTAGATCACTGTCAATGCTTTGTAGCAGATGCCCCAGCCTGCCCCTGGGTCCCCTCCCTCCCTGCCTAGCTGCACTTTCCTTCTGGCTCCCTCGACCTCACCATTGATGCTCTTCAGAACTATGTCCTGAGGTGCATTTTTTCATTTTACACGTGGTCTCTACTCTAACTCATTCCCTCACGTGTCTGCAATTACTCTCCGTGTGCCAATATTTTCTAAATGTCTCTCTAATCTAGAACATTTTCCTGATAATTTAAATATCTAGGTACTTCTGTCTGGATAATATTCGTTGAAACCTGAACTCATAATATTAAAACATATATCGAAATAAAGTTATATAAATTAAATGTGCGTGAAAGCATCAAATATCAAGATATACACACATGCCGAATGGTGTGGTGGATGTTATAAAGCTTTAAGATGAAGACAGTCTTTTAAACCATGAGGGGACCTAAGTCACAACGCTAGTGGTGTAAAGCACGGCCTCTGTAATGTCACCAGTGTCACAGATGAAACTGAAAACCAAATGGAAGCTGTCAAGAGCCAGGCATCAATCACTTTCCTCTCAAGGCAGTGCTTGCTGTGTAGCTCAGGCCCCCACAAACAGGAAGTGACATGCCTGGGATTTTCTGACACCTGAAGATTATCAGGTTGTCTGCCTCACAGCGATTATGAATTCAACTATGCAAATTTATCTTTTAACTGGGGATACCCTTTCATCTCTTTATAAAAATCATGTCTTTTCCTTTCTACTTTCAGATTTTAAAACCCCCGGTCTGTTTCCTTCCATAATTCCAGCATCTGTTTCTCTGCCAACCAAACAAGAATGGGAAAACAAATGACTTGTAGTCAGAGGAAACTTAGGATTTGCAACAAAAGGAGGAGTTACCTGACTCATCTCCGAGATGTAGGAACGGCGCTCACTGTTGGTCCTATGGAATGCCTATTAAAAGATACCAGGTAAAGCCGGGTGAGGGAGGGAAAGCCACACTAGCAGGTCAGACTTTACATCTGCTTTTCATATCAAATGAAAATGCTAGCACGGGGACCCCAATGGAGGAGTTAGGGGAAGGACTGAAGGAGCTGAAGGGGTTTGCAACCACATAGGAAGAACAACAGTATCAACCAACCAGATTCTCCAGAACTCCCAGGGACTAAACCACCATCCCAAGGTACACGTGGACAGACCCATGGCTCCAGCTGCATATGTAACAGAGGAAGGCCTTATCTGGCATCAGGGGAAGGGAGGCCCTTGGTCCAACGGAAGCTTAATGCCCCAGCTTAGCAGAATGCTGGGGCGGTGAGGAGAAAGTGGGTGGGGGAGTGGGTGGGGGAGCACCCTCATAGAAGCAATGGGGAGGGCAGGTGGGATAGGGGGTTTTTGAGGGGGAAACCACAAAGGGGGATAATGTTTGAAATGTAAATAAACAAAAAACCAATAAAAAATTAAAAAGAAAGAAAGAAAATGCTAGCCTTAAGAAGAGACAAGCCCTGCCTGGTGCCACGTGGGTGCAGACCCCCTGCATGATGTCACACAGGCAGGGCATGGGATTCCTAAGACCACTCCTGAGATGACCCCAGACACCAGAGGCCTCAGGCACCACTATGATGTAAGTAAGTGGGGGAGAGATGAAAGAGAAGGAAAGCAGAAGGATGTGTGCATCGTGAAGGGAGACGGAACTAGAGACTGGAGGGGAGTGAGGAACAGCCTGATGTGAGTAGCCAGTGCTGCCACCTAAGGCCATGGAAAGGTAAGGTCTTGGCCTGTGCGGCCACCAAGTACTATGTCTGGGTCCATGGCCTTGCAGCAGTGTGTGTGTGTGTGGTGTGTGTGTGTGTGTGTGTGTGTGTGTGTGTGTGTGTGTGTGTGTGTGTGTGGTGGGAGGGGGGGGGGGGGGGGGTGTGTACCACTAAAGGCAAGGCAGACTTCCCTGGTCTGGCTGCTGCCTGGGGCCATGTTGATGTCTGAGAGCTGTACAGAACTGGTCTCACCCCTCACCTCGGCATTGTGGGAAAGCTAGCCCCAGGGTCATGAAAAAGGAAGAACTAGTCCTGTCCCTCACTGGCTGCAACACTTACACGAGAGCAGACCCTGTACCTCACCTAGGCAGCACGGTAGAGCTGGCCCTGCTGGCATAGGTGGAAGTTGGGGCGTTGGGGACAGAAGTGGGGTAAGCTGGCCCTGAGGGCATGAGAGCAGGATGCTGGCTTTGCCCCTTGCAGGCTGTGGAATTGATGCACTACTGAGGCAGTACTGGAGAGCTCACCCTGGTGTGGGGGTGAGGGACAGCTGCCAGGCTGACCAGCTCAGATACCTCTCAGGCCCAGATCCAGGGCTTCGAATTGGCCCAGTCCAACAGCTACCCCATTGGTGAACTGCCGGAGCACATGAAGGGGCCGGTCCTGCAGATCCAAAGCTTCGGCATCTCCATGACAACAACAAGGTATCTGAGAGGAGTCTCAGTGAGGTTCCAGTATCAATAGAGTAGCAGAAGACAGAGGCCTCAAACCAGACCAATGGCTCATTGCAGTGAACATGTGAAAACAAAGAAGTGTGGACAAAGGATATACTGTGTGACACACTGTGACACACAACAGCTTCCACAAGGAGATTTTTTTTTTCTTTAGTGGGATAAGTTGCAAAGGCAGAGGGCGGGTATGAGGGGAGGGGGAGAAGAGTGAGATTTCGGTGCATGATGTGAAATTTACACACACACACACACTAAATAATAAATAAATAAATAAATAAATAAATAAATAAATAAATAAATAGTTTTTTAAAAGAAAATACCAGAAATAAATGGCAGCTCCAAGAACACTGCTTCATATGGAATTAAACCAACCTTTGATTCCTGCTCCAGTCTAAGTGCATAATCTTTCACTTGATTCTCAAGGCTCCTTTTTTCTTTTTCTAGTTGTTTAAGTAATAGGTTTAAAGATTCCTGAAAATGCAAAGAGAGTTTTATGTACTTGTGGTTCTAAGCAACAATTAAAAATCATTAACATCTTCCCCAGAGAATGACTGCCCAGAGCCAAGTCCAACTGTGAGTCCAAGGGCTGCACCAGGCATCCTTAAGGTAAAGCAATAATTACATAGAATAGTGGTCAGATTCTGAGGTCCGCGTGGCGACTTACACTGAGCCCCTTCTTGATTTATTTCAAAATTAGATCTGTCGTCCCAAGGTCTCCAAAATTGAACTAAGACTCAGAATTGTGTCTCTGCACGGAAGTTTCTAGGGAAAAGTAAAGATTTATAGGATCTAAAGAGAAGTCAAAATATATGTATTTTCCATAGATGACTTCATTTGGTTTGCATCACAGGTCATGGGATAGCCCGTCTTTCTGTTTAATGTAAAGAAAATTGCAGCCACGAGGGTTATTAATTATCCCAAAGGTATGGCACTGACCAATGGGAGTGCTGGAATCAGACTCTGGTCTGGTTCCCAGGGTCACACATGCTGTCATTTCTCTGGTATCTGATGTCATAGCCAAATCTAAAAGCAGAGCTCTGGGTGTCCGTCCTCGATCTTTACTTGACACTTCAAACTCAGTTTCACCAAACCAACATTATGGTTTCACTTATGAAATTTGTATCCTAATATGCTCCTTGTCAAAACCAATAAACGTGGTTTTCCAACTTTACATCAGCTGTTGGTTTGGACTAGATGAGAAAAGATTGTGAATTTTTTAATTAAAAAAAAATCAAGGGCCTACATTTGCAATGGGAGGGTATATAAGAACGAATCCAAAACTGAGAAACTACAGTCTTCCACTAAAAATTAAAAAACAAAGTGTTGTCGGAGTCCAGGCCACACACACACACACCCACACGCACACGCACACACAGCTCTGCCTCTGTCCCCCTCGCTTACTCCACAGCAGAGTGTTGGCTAAAAGAGAACATTCTATCCGAGAGGTACAGCAGAGCTGCCATTTCAGTGACAATCCACACTCAAACTAGGAATCCTTAAACAAACCAGGCTTGAGATAGACCACCCACCCTGCTGTCTGAGCTTAGGAATCCACTGCTTTCCCCTGTCTGACTGTGCATCACACTGCCTTCCCCGTCTGACTGTGCGCTCATCTCCCATGTTAACCAGCAGCTTCGGATCAGTCGTATGTTCCGTCCTGCCCTGACTTTCTCCATTACCATCTCCTGTCCCTTGCCTCCACACAGCCCACACAGAACAAGGCGTGTTCTCAGGCTCCAGCTGTGCGTGTGTGGCGGGGGGTGGGGGGTGGGTCCTGGGCTGCATCTTTACTTTCCTTCCTCTACCTGCTATGAGCTCTGCCCCCTCTCATGCACGAGTCACACACACACACACACACACACACACACACACACACACACACACACACAGATTTAAAATTACAGCACAGCTCAGACACGAAGGTTTGCTCAGCAGTCCGGTGGGCATTAGACCAGCATCAAAATTAGTTATGCATTGGAGAAACCAAGAACTTGTTCTGGATTTCTCTAGAACACCACTGTCATCAAATATCCGAGAGCCTAGACCACTACAGGATAATTACTCTATTCACCAAAAGAAACCCTTGAAAAGTACTAAATTATTCCAAAATAAAGTTAGGGTCCACTCTGGATTTTGATTTTTCCTGATGACAAACTTACTAACCTGAATATTTGGGAAGTGATTTTATCAGAGGGTGGACCTGTGCCAACATCCACAGGAGGCCCTGACCTTTCTGAAATGAACTGACGGAAATGTTTCTGGTTTTCCCAAGCTGGTGTATCTGTTTGCAGAAATCAATGGACACAAGCCAGAAAATTGTCCAGCGAAGACAAACCACAGCTAAAGATGCTCCTGGAGATGAAATTCCCAAAATAGACACCAAGCTTTCTTGCTGCTTCTATGAGGAACTGGTTTTGACAACAGTTGCTTCTTAGCATTTTAATTAACCATTTTCCACCTGCATTTTTGCTTTAATTTGCTTTGAAAAGGTTGCACTGCAGGGCTGTGTTTGCATACCTGAAGTACAATATACTCAGGATTTAAGTAAAAAGAAGAAAAAAAAAGCCTACTCCTCCATCCCAGGCAGAAAAGAAGCCCTAACAGCCACCTATTTTTTTTCTCAAAACTAATGTTAATTGTTGCACTGAAGAATTCAACAACAGCAATAACAGGCAGAGGTAGGGAGCTAGCTACAAATTAAAACACCCCACTCCAGGTTTTAAGAGAGAGAAACAACAATACGACTCAGTTAACCCAGACACCCCCAACCCCGATAGAAGGTTCTTCACACTGACCTTACAAGTGCCCCCTTGTGGACAAACCTGATTATTACACTATATAGCACATTTGTTAACTTCTCTCTGGTTTGATGCACCCGTCAGCAAGTAAACTGCTCTGATCTTTGGGGAGAATGCAAATTAGTGGGTGCATGGATTGATCATAGGTCTACCATAGCCAGGCGGACAATGGGTATTCTATATCCTGCTTTTGTAACTGAAGATTCCTTTGTTCATCCTTTCATGATACAGTTGACAAAGCCACTTAGTACACCTTATGCAAAACGTGAACTTGCTTGTCAATAGGGCTGTAGAAACAAAATTGGCACTCAGGCTAACTGGCATCAGTCTGTGAGTATGTCGGTGGGAGATGGCCTTAAGATGATTCATGACAAAGACAGACACAAACTGGGAGGGGCTGGAGAGATGTTTGGCTGGGGAAAGTCCTTCATGCTGTAGTAAAACACCGGAGTCCAGTTCCCAGCATGCACATCAGGAGGCTCAAAACCGCAGGATCTCCAGCTCCAGGGAACCCAGTGCCCTCTTACCTCTCTGGGCACTGCACATGCATGCTGCCCATGAACCCATGCAGACACACACTCATACTCAAAAATAAAAGAGTAAGATAAACCTTTTCTAAAGTCAGAAATGTTGAGATGTTGTATTCGTAGTCCGACCCAAAAAAACTAATTTTAACACACACACACACACACACACACACACACACACACACCACACACACACACACACACACACACACACCACACACACACACACACACGTGTGTGTGTGTGTGTGTGGTGTGTGTGTGTGTGTGTGGTGTGTGTGTGTGGTGTGTGTGTGTGTAATTATTATGTCTGAGCAACACCAATTCTGTCCTTTCTTCTGAAAACTAAGACATCCTGTCTTTGCTCCTTAGGGATGGGTGATCAAGAGACTGAGTCAACAGCACTCAGGTCTCAGTGCTTGCTGCTCAGTTCTTGGTGAGCAAGAACACTTCCATGAGCACGGGCCTTGTTTCTTGATCCTTGTTACCAGATTCCCAATCCCTGCCGCTCAGAAACCTTCTTCTCTATGTCACCAAGAAGAAATGCTTAAATATTAAATGTCCCCTATATGAGCTACAGAGCCGTTCTGAGGGTAAGGTCCAGGCATGGAGAAGCAGGTGACCAGCGGGTTTGCTTCCTTGAGGAGTATTTTAGGGTCACACTACATACATATTTCCTGTTAAAATTCTCCCTGTAAACTAAGGAAGGCAGCCATATCTAAAAGTGCCACAAGATGGCGACATGAGCCACCAGAGGAGAGAAAAGTCTGGTTTTTCCAATTTCAGAGAGAAGGGGGAAGGGTATTTTCCTGACCTTCAAAGATATTTGAGTATTCTAGGTCAGAGGTAACAGAGATGTAGGCAAACAGGCTAATCTTTCCTCAATTTGTCATTAACAAAAATGACAGGTTTCTCTGTACTGTTGACTAAGGGATGGCAGTTACTCAAAAAAACAAAAACAAAACCAAAAAACCCTAGGGCCCTATAAAAGTACATATCGCTCTGCCAGTAGCTGCTGAAAACTCGCGTGTTAGCTCTGTGTGGCGGGAGGGAGAGGGTGAGTGAGGCTGCGTCCACGTTAGGCTGGGTGGACCTGGGCAAGCCCTGCCTCCGTTTACACTCAGTATCACCTGCTACAGACGGTGACCTCTCACTAGCTTTATCTCACTCGATGTCTGACATAAAGGAGATTCACTCACATACCTCGTATGCTTAATTAAGGACTAATTACTATTACAATACTGAATCCTACAAATTCAGCTGAGAATTATTAATTAATATTAATATTATTAATATTCTTCCCCCTAAGTGCCTTTTTCCCTTTCAGCACATCACTTATGCTTTTGTCTCAGTTGTTTTTCAAGTAAAAAGTCAGCATGGGCTCTAAGGAAAGTCTGTCTCTCGGCAGTGAGGACTTTTGTGAGTCGTGACTTGAGAGACTTTTTTCAATCCTTCTTTCAAGGATAAATTCACAAGAATTAAAAAAAAAGGGGCCTTATTAAAGGATAAACTATGTGACTGGAATGTACCTGGGCTGTAAAGGAACATTAAAGAGGGAGAGGATGCTAGTGGGCGACATTGAGAAGACGGTGATTCTTTTCGCTTAGGTCCCCCTCTACTTACCACCGGCATCTTTTCGTAGACACGGATGGAAGACAGTCTATCTGCAGAAAAGCAAAAGGAACAGTTGACATTCCCGTGGTTCCCCCTCAGCCCCACAGCACACCGACTGTAGCTTCTGTACCTGAAGGGTTCCCACGGACCTTTTCCATTTTCTCTTTCAGAGACACGATTTGCTTTTCCAACTGGTCATTCAGCTCCAGCTGGGTCTCGTATCGGGTTTTCCACTCGCTGCCTGAATAAAAATGGGGGAGCCAGATCACCCCCAATGCCACTTATTTGTTTGCTAAAAGAATACAAATCAAGGCCGGGAGATGGTTCAGGCCATGCCATATAAGTTCAGATCTCAGCAAACACATAAAAATGAGGTTAGAGGTGGGTTTCTGCAATCCCAGAGCTGGGGGAGGGGCAGAGACAAACAGACCCTGTCAGCCACGATCGCACTATATTTGAGTATTTTTCTTTTATCCTTAAAGCAGGTTTCCCTCCCCCGCTCCACACACACACACACACACACACACACACACACACACACACACACACACACACACACTGAGTCAATGACCTCTGGTAAGAGATCTGCCTTAAGAGACCCTGTCTTTAAAAAACTTAGCAAATAAATAAAAAGAGATGGCATATGATCAAGGAAGACACATATATTGGCCTCTATCGCTCACATGTACACCCACCCCTGCACCACATGTACACACATATACAATACATGAACCAACTCAATTGTCCGTCGTTACTACCTGACTTCATGAGTAAAGTAAGTGAATGAGAAAAGAAATCATTTTAAAGTATTTATCTCTAAGATAGAATTTCCTAGACTGCTAGGATTAGACCCACCCTCACGCCATCTCTCAGTCTCTTTGCTATCTCAGGACAGCCTCATTGCCAGAACTCGGGACAGCCTCTGTGTCTCCTGTACATCTTGTTCTTCTTTGTTTCCTGCCACTGTTTATCCTTCACTCTGTTTCCTTATTGTATGTTCTACTAGGGATGGGGGAAGGTATCAGGAGCCTGACTCTTCCCTTGAAACATCCACACAGCACCCTAACAAAGAGTACCAGTATCCCATCCAATGTCTGAAGCTGGTCTTACCACTTACGTACTTGCTACAGGGAACACTTCGGTGTTAACTGATGCAGTGGTCATATTTGAAAAGTTAGTCATTCTACTAATGAGGAAATCAGGGCTGGGAAAGGTTGAAGATCATTCTCTAAGATGTTAGAGCTAATGCTGGTCTTGATGGCACACTGTAGCCCTGTGCTCTGGGGCCTGAGAGTCTAAGCCAGTCCTGGTACATTGGGAATAGGGAACCAGGTAGGGCTACTTAGCAAGACGTTGTGTCAAAAACACACTGATAGATAGGTAGCTGGATGGATGGATGGATAGATAGATAGATAGATAGATAGATAGATAGATAGATAGATAGATAGATGCAAAAGTAGAGCTAAGAATTGACGTAAATGAATACAGCCTAGAGCTAAAAGTTCCTGGTCCAACTTCATAGCTCAGCACCTTGAATTTGGGCTTTGTAAAAAGATAAACGTGGTGTCTTGTTTTCCCCTTCTCTTTAACACACTGAGCTGAAGCCCAGAATCCGACAGTGCTGGAGTATGAGGGGAATGAGTGAAACGGCAAACAAACACCACGACAGATGGGACCTTGTTACCAGGACGCAGCCCACACTCCACATCTGTGCTGCTAGGCACAGGCAGGCTTCCACCACTGGGATGCACCCCCCCAAGCTGAAGTGCAGAGTCGCTGCACCAGATTCGCCAGGGAAGAGGAGGAAAGGTGCCCCAAATTACTGAAGAGATGCCACTGACCCCAAGTAGATTGCAATTCTATCTCTGATGACATAAGTGAAGCGGTCTTTCCCAATTTGCACCATGACAACAGAAGCTTTATAGATAAGATTGCTACCAAAATAATTAAGTTTTTATTTATGTGAGCATATTTCATCCATTTAATAATATGCTACATCCTACCATAGATGTGTTTCCACATGGCTATAAGTTACAGAACTAAGAAAGCCATAAGTTAAGCTATTTACTAATGTACTGGTACGTCCATGGATAGGTAGGATATAGAAAAGTGGAGTAATTCTATGGTAGCCTTGGACACTGTCTGGTCACATTCTTGGCTTTTCGATTGGTGGAAGTTAGGCATCTGCTGGGAGTGTATTGCAAGGTTCTACTTCATAGTCAATGGACATTACATTAGACTCAGGGATAAGACATGAGGTCATCATGCCCAACATATGCAAATCATTGCATACAATACAACACGGACTGAAGAACAGCAATCACATGGTCATATCAATAGATACAGGAAAAAAACCATTGACAAAGCAAAACATCCCTTCACAACAGCACGGAAGAAACCACCAAGAGAAAGAACGTTTTTCAGCACAATAAAGCATACAGCCAACAAGGCTGAGTGCAGAAAAACTGAGAGCATTTCCTGTGCAAGCAGGAACAGACAGCTCCCTCCCTCTATTCTTGCTTAACAAAGGACTCAAAGCCAAAGCTGGAACACCAGAGAGGGGAGGCAGAGGTCAGAGGAGCGAGGCAGCTGATAGGGTGGATCCAAGACACAACAAACAGTTCACCAAAGCAGCAGGAAACAAAGGCAAACAGAAAAAGTAACGACTTTCTAATCAGTTCTAATGACTTGGCTGGAAATTCACAGTAACTTCAAGGACAAAAGAAAACAGAAATCCTAGGAATGTATTTTACTAGAAGATGAGAGACTGCTAAGGGGGAAACTTTAAGACCAAAGGAGACACCGGAAGTCCTACCGTGCTCACAGCTGGCAGAAACAATATTGTAGACTTTAATTATAAAAATGATCTGCAGACACAACACAACCCCCATCAAAATTCCAAAGGAAGTCTTTGTGTGAGTGAACGGTGAAAAATTCACATGGAAGCTAAAAGGCCCCGAGCCGTGGCGATTTTATGTGGAAAGAGTGAAGCTGGAGGTTTAATTATACTGTATAGCCCTTAAAACACTGCATGATATTGGCCAAAAACAGACATAGAACCGTGGAATGGAACAGAGCAGCAGTTCTCAACCTTCCTGATGCCGGGACCCTTTAATACAGTTCCTCATGTTGTGGGGACCCCCATAAAAATATTTCATGGCTACTTCATAAGTGTAATTTTGCTATTGTTATGAATCATAACAGCAAATCTCTGATATGCAGGATATCTGATATTGTGACCCACGTGAAAGGGTCATTTGACTCCAAAGGGCTGAGAACCACTTGAACGCAGACTGAGAAACACACACACACACACACACACACACACACACACACACACACACACACACACACGCACACAGCTAAAGCCATCAAGTCCTTGGTTCTATGGGTGATGGAGTTTTTCAGCAGTTTTAAGGGAAATGCTGATCAAACAGTTTGTTCAAAGTTCTGCACCTCTAAATTTCCCAGCTAGCTCACCCCAAGGCCTACTAACAGCATCCATTGCTGCCTTCACAGGTAGACCCTGGCAACTGGCCCTGACTAGGGCAGATCTCGGTGCCTCAGTCTGAGCGGAGCAGTGTGTGTGTGTGAGTGTGTGAGTGTGTGTGTGCGTGCGTGTGTGTGTATCTATGTAAATATTCACTGATCACATGGCAAACCCTGGATATCATATCATCAAACTGAAAACTGTAATAATTCTCTCTTCCTAACTAATAACTACACTCATTTCTTTTTGGCAATTCTTTTTGGCAAGACTACAACTTTCAAGCAGATAACATCTTAACAATGGCAGCCAGCATCCGTGGGGGTTTTTTCCCCTAACAAACAATGCAATTCCCTCTAATGCTACACCTTTAAGTATGGGCCAGGTTAAGACCAATAACATTCTTTTCTGAGTTTGAAACATGAAAAATTGAATTTTATGAAAACACTTTAGCATACACTGCTAAGGCCAGTCTAAAAGTGTCTGATCCCTTAATGACTTGGCCTGATAACCAAAGGGCTCTGAATTAAGACCAACGACAAATGAAAGTCCAGTGGAGCTCAAAGGGGAGGCCCCAGGGTGAGAGGCCTGTCATCAATACAGGGTGGCATTGACCCCACATAACCAAAGAATATTACCCAACGTGGTGTACAGAGTAAAGAAGAAAGGAGCGAAGCCTGAGGCACTCCAAGTTGGTTTTTTTTTAGAAACCTCAAGTGCTCAGTGCACAGGAGGCTGAGAGGTTCACATCCCAGAGGCCAAGAGAACAGAGTGTTTCAAAGGTAAGTTTCTAATCAATGCTGGGCCAGGCCAAGGGTGAGGAAAACCTGAGTACTGGCTTGGCACACAGAGCATCACTTGTGACCCTGAAGAAAAGCTCCAGGTGACTGGAGGCCAATTCCCTGCCTGGTGAATGCGATTGTGGACTGGGCAATCAGGACCTTACTGTGCAAACCTAGCTCGTTTCCCACCTCACACCCTGATGGTGGAAACGGTCCCCAAGCCTCAGCAAGCCAAAGTTCCTGTCTCCAGGTAAAAGTAGATCAAAACAAACAAACAAACAAACAAAACAAGGAACGAATGACTATTTTATTGTCTCCTTGCTGAGGCCTGAGGTGAAATTCAGATGCCAAAGGGCTTCAAGGAGCCTGTTTCTAAACTGGTTGTGTTTGCTCTCTCACCTGTGAATTAATCCACTTACCAAGCAGATTAGATACAGTAAGAGACAGATAGGAGCACAACTCAGAAAACTGCTGTTTTGTGAAGTGTGTTACTGCACAGGGGGAGCATGGGGGACGGCAGCTGAAGAGATGGATCCATCTCTCATTACAGGTGTTGGAGCTGCCCCGTGTGGGTGCTGGGATTTATACTCGGGTCCTCTGGAAGGGCTATCTCTCAGGCATCTCACACAGGGCACAGTGAAATGTGACCTTCCCTTTGTTACTAGTTGAGCTCCAGGCTTTGCCAATGCTCTGTGCTCAGCTCCAACCCCAGCCTGCGAAAGCAAGGGATCGCGACAGCACACCTGCCTCCATCCCTTGAGCCCATGACTGCATTCTCCAATGGCTCTCCCCACTCTCCATGCCGGAAGTATCCTTCTCCTCGCCCAGCAGTTTTACTCCTGTCATTTAGAATGCTTGCTCTGGATTATACTCTGAGAGAGTGGAAGACAAAAGAGTGGCCCTGACAGCCAACCCAGCCGGGCTTTGACATCGCACTCCAGCTATTTGCCTAAGTCATCTTGAAAGACCAGCTCATTGGAGCCTTTACCGAACCCCAGGCAGCACCAGGCTGCAACCACAGGGACCCAGCCACCCCAGCCAACTGCTGGATTACAACTGATTTTATGATAGGGTGGTTTGCTATGCAGTAGCAATAACCAGGATTGTCCTGTGTGCTGACATAAGTACAAATGTGGCAGTTTCCCATACCTAGGAAGATCCCTGAGGACACCCCAGCCAACATAACTGAGTGAATGAGGCTAAAGGCTGCTCCTACAGGGCCAGTAATTGCATACATATGGAGGTTAGCAGAAGCTATTAGAGCCTTAGCTAAAATGGTGTTCTCCAAATACTAGTCTTTCATAGGAGCTTGGTGTTTTAATCTGCTTCTTGTTGCAATGATAAAACTCCGTGACAAAAGTGACTTGGGGAAGGGTTCATTTCAACTTACAGCTCACAGCTACTGAGGGAAGACAGGCTGGCACTTAAGGCAGGAGTTTAAAGCAGAAACCACCATGGAAGAATGCTTCTTCCTGGCTCAGTCCCTCTGGATTTCTCAGGTACCTTTCTTACACATCTCCAAGCCCACCTGTGTAGGAATGGTGCTGCCCACAGAGGCTAAGCTGTCACTCATCCACCAGCGATCAGTGATCACCGACATGCCTACAGGCCAATCTGATGGAGGCAATTCCTCCACTGAGATTCCCTCTTCTGAGTGAGGTCTAGGTTTGTGTCAAGTTGACAGAGACTAACTATACCGTTGGTTACTTAACTTACAGAACTGCATTTTACCTCAGATCTGGCTATACAAGTCTATTTATGGCTCTCCAAGAGGAATAGAGATGTAAAACTGGCTTTAAAACCAAAGTCCATTCCCACAACCCTAACAAAAGCCTCGAGTCCCTAGCATTCAGTTCAAGCACTCGTTGCCTCCAAGGGTCGCTCAAACATGTCCACTTCCCATCTCTTCTCACAGAGAACTTTTCCTCACTCAAAGATTTTAGCCTGACCTTTGCTCCTGATCATCAGTCAGCTTCTTTTTAAAGGAAGAAACAAATATCCTTCGATGTATTGGCACGTGAGAGAATCTTGGCCAATATCTGTGTGCTCATAGATTGACTATGTGACAAATTGTGAAGAAGTGTGTGTGTGTGTGTGTGTGTGTGTGTGTGTGTGTGTGATACCCCTTCCCTCTCCTCATATTCTTCCTATTAAAACAGACAAGCCCCGATTTTAATTATGGTCTATGTCCAATAAGACACAAGAGGCTGCGACTTAATTAAATAGACTTGTGACATTTTGTCACTAAGAAAATTACATAGGTGTCACATAACTAAATAAATTTGTGACATTTTATTACTAGGCAAACCACACACTGATGTCATATGACTAAACTTTATGTATGGGCGAATACTCTTGAGCTTACAAGGTAGAAAAACATAGAGTCAGAGGCTTAGCGTTCTTAAGCAGTCTCTGAAAGCTTCTCTGTAGACTGCTGAGCCACCAAGAAGCAGCACTGGTATCTTCTCAGTGTGCGTCACTTCACCCACGCCAGCCAGCAGGCCTGAGTCCCGTGCGCAAACGTCCACTGCATACCTGCAAGGTCACTGTTGAGGTTGGCCTCCAGCTCTGCTATCTTATGCCTTATCTCAAGTGTGGAGAGCTGCACGACATCCCTGTTATTAGGAAGATTTTTGTTAATAATGAATCAGTTAAAGACGATGTGAGGAGATAATGTCTAGCAACCCATTCATACTTCAGGCCCAAATTACTGTGAAAGATCAATTCTAGACGTTGGTAAAATGTACCAAAGCCAGAATCTCCTGTAATGTGTGTGTGTGTGTGTGTGTGTGTGTGTGTGTGTGTGTGTGTGCGCGCGCGCGCGCGCGCGCGCGCGCGCTTCAATATGACCCCAATGACACTGTTAAATGCTTCTCTGGATCCAGCTTCATATTAGCATGACGAATAGCTATGGTAATAGGTAACAGCAGATAACCCCAAACACAGATGTGAGAGGTGCTAATAAAGCACACAGAATTAAAAATTTAAAAAGTCAAAAGCACTCAGACATGCTCACTTCGGACATGAGTGAGGCCCATGTGGCCCCGATACAGGATGATGAGAGAACTGTCCATCCAGCAAATAGTTCCAAATGCCCATTGTGTGAATATCTAATCCAGAGGCAGCGCAGGGCTGGCGAGATGGCTCAGCAGCAGAAGGCACTTGCTACAAAGCCACAAAACCCGAGTTTGATCCCTGCAAACCACATGGTGGGAGGAGGGAATCCACTAGCCTGTCCTCAGCCCTCAGCCCTCAGCCCTCAGCCCTCAGACCTGTGCCCATGCGCTGTGAATGTGCAACCACATAAACACAACAAACGTAAAACAAAACCAAACCAAAGGGAGCCACCCACAGTTCAGTGGACATGACACGGGGGTGGCAGCTATTGTCCCTGAATATTGACTGAATGGGCTGGGCTATGAAGCTACACTGGGGCCTAGAGTTCCTGGGTGACAGAGCTGAGATGTGACTTCACACACACTTGTTCTGCACCCTGACTGCGTCTGAAACACCAAGGCTGTACTAAGAATGCTCTGGGTTTGGTATAAAACTAAGAAGAGCTGAAGGGGTCACATTGGGGGCTGACATTCATGAGGCCTGTGGATAGCTACTCAAAACACTCAGAGTAACGGCAGGCATAGTGGTGCACGCCTTTAGCCCCAGCACTCGGAAAGCAGAGGCAGGCGGACTCTGTATTGGAGTCCAGCCTGGTCTACAAAGTGAGTTCCAGGATAGCCAGGGTTACACAGAGAAACCCTGTCGAAAACAAACAAACAAACAACAAAATTAAAACCCTCAGAGTTTTTCAAGATCCTATCACAAAATACTGTATTACTTTTGCCCATACGAAAAACTGAATCCAGGGCCTTGCGTATGCTGTGCTATTCAGGCATCCCCAGCCCTTGTCTCATCTTGAAACAGTGTCCTGTGTACCCTAACTGCCCTCCAGCCCCACACCCTCTTACCCTGAGCACCTGGGTTTACAAGTTTATCACCAAGCCAGGATAAACTAGTGCCCCCACCCCCCTAAATCATTTAAGACATAGGATACAGCTCAATGGAACACAGAACTCTGACCTAGTGTCACAAGCCCACACTTCCACACCTCCATCCTAGCCTCCCCCCAAAATCATAGAGAGGTCCAGAGCTCATTTTTACAAAAATGTCCGGGTTTCTGAAGTTCTTCAAAAGGAACAGAAAAACATGGATTTCACAGAACTGTTCAAATCCAATTGCATCTTTTCTTCAGGATAACAGACAATTCTTCTACGTTTGATCTACAAAAACAGGAAAACTTGTATTTCCTCGGCCTCCATTAAACATAAAAGGTAAACAGGGACGGTACAGAGGGCTCAGTAGTTAAGAGCTGAGGCCCTAGAGAGGACCTGGCTCAGTTCCCAGAACCCACAAGGAGGCTCACAAGTGCCAGGAATTCCAATTCCGGGGGAATCTGATGCCCCCTGTTGGGGACCGTGGGCACTGCACATATCTGTTGCACGCCACCCCTTACCCCAAGCTCCTCAGCATGACTCCCCAACACACACAAAGAACCCTCCATCAACACCGCTTTGAGTGAATGCCTAGTGAGACTGCATTAATTCCCATGCAAAGGGGCCTCGTCGCGCCATCAGAACGTCCTGCCCTTCAGAACCGGGGAAGCCTAGCAGAGAGACGGAGCCCACACGGCCCACTCACTTCATGTGGATCTCCTCCAGCAGCTCCAGCTTCAGGCGGTCTGTGCTCACCCCCTCGAAAGTGTCTCCGTGGCCCTCTCCCATCGCAAGACCTCCCACGCGCCCTTCCCCTGTGTACTACCTAGAGCTTAAGACCTGGGCACGCCTAGGAACCCTAAAGGAAAATGCGTTGCCAGGAGTCATGGCTTGACGTCATAGGGTATTGCTCATGTCTGCAGGCCCTCGTAGGAGCTAGGTGTAAAACAGTCTCAGGGCGGGGTGCACCTTTTCTGACGCCCCCTTTTCTGTATCGCCTTTGTGAACAGTCCCTCTGCAAGGCCAGAGTTCTGAGCCAGTGAGTTGTGCTCAGAATATCCGACTTTTCCCGACCCTCTAGGGCTGCTGGCTTAAGAGTGCCTTCATTTGATTCAGTTCAGTAGGTTAGAGTTTGAAAAGATAGTCTGAACTTTGACGATCGTGATCTTTCAGGCCTGAAATTCTGCCTTGGAGTTTGGGCAGCTCTGTGCACTGACCTGCTTATCATGTTTTGCCTTCTACTCTTGAGACATCTCAGTTTTAAAACTGTCTCCTCCCTCATCTTTTACCAGGCAGATGATAGGCTCTGCCCGTGTGTATGAGTTGTCCCCATAAAAATTCACGAATCCAGACAACTGTTAAGAACTGATCAGAGCAGTTGAAATGGCTCAGCAGAGATGAGCACTTGAGCTGTTAGAAATGGATCCGGGGTCCCAAGAAAACGACAACGCAATCCAAAGTACCTCATCAAGGTAGTGTCTCACTTCGGCAGAAGGGTGTGTAGCTGGTCATGTCAGTAGGCAAGCACACCGAGTGAGGGCTCCACTGGGTATTCATTCTGACCACAAAGACGTCCTGTGCCTCACTTTGAGTGATCAGAGCTGGACCTCTCACACTAACGCTAATGGGTAGGGCACAACTGATAAGCAAAGGACAAGCAAACGAGACAACTGTCAACACATGTTTGACTTCAAGAAGTACTGACCCAAGAGTTCAGATTTCTGCCAAGTGATTTACCAGTTTTCTAAAATGGAGATTTGTCTTATTTCTTTGATAAGACATTATTTTTTGTCTTTCTCACACAGCTTTTGATGAGGACGCTGGTTGGTTTCCAGCACTCCATGGATGTTGGACCACCCTGTTCCGGTCTCAGCGGGCATTGCACGCAGGCAAAACGAGGTTTCCCCATGAATAAACCTCGTGGTTAATGGGTTTGTGGGTTGTCTAGAAGCCTGTTTACCCTGGAATACCTCTTCCCCCTGGCTCTCCCTTTCAGGTGCCCTGCACCCACCTTGGGCATGACATCTGATACCAAGTAGAGGAAAATGGCCACCCTGGGATTCCCCAAAGATGCTGAGTGTCCTGTGCTAGGATTATGCTGGCTGAATCATGAACTTTCCCTTCCTCTATACTAATGGTTAGACATGAGAGGCACCTCCTAACACTCCATGTTTTCTTTCTCCTCACTGTCTAGTTTTCCCCACGTGTTCAGTCTCTGGGTTCCAGAAAGTGCTCTTAAGCAGACATCTTGTTTTACCCTCATTCTTGCATCCCTCCACTGAAAAGAAACAGCAAATATCCCAGCTTTCCTTTTCCCACTCTTCTCAACAAATCATAGGCTAATCAACGTGCAGCATCCACATGTTCTTTCTCCACTGAAATTCCTTTCTTACGGGGCAAGCTCACAACTGCCTGCAATTCCAGCTCCAGGGTTGGGATTGATGCCCTCTTCTGTCTCCACAGATATTACACAAACATGGTACACATGAAGACTTGCATATACAAGGAAATAAAATCAATATTAATAGATAGTCCTAGTACTCGGTTCCTGACAAAGCTCCCTAAGCCCTTGAAGATTCACAGAATATCTTTGATTATTCATAATTCCCTTTTGAGCATACCAGAGGAGTTTAATGTTAGAGGTGACGTAGAAGATGGGACTAGGTGCTGTAACTAAGCATGCAGTGAGGAAGTTGGAACTTTTGGCTCCATCCTTTGAGCCCACAACCTTAAGGAGAATAAATATAAGATGGACAAAGTTACTCTCCAATGGCCAACAATTTAACTATGCCTGTGTAATAGGGCTCCTTAAAGACCTTGAGTGGTGAAGTGCGGTGAGAATATTCACAAGTCTGAAGTGTGGTTTGCTCCAACTCTATGGAGATGGAAGTGTCACCTTCTTTAATCGAAGATGGGGTCAGTACACTTTTCTGTAAAGAGGTCAGTATTTTCAGTTTGAGGGCACTATATATGCTTACAGAAGCTGCTTTCCTATGCAAAGGTGTATTGGCCAAAAGCAGCCATAGCAAATGCCCAGTGAGTATAACTGTCCCAATAAGAATTTATTTTTGGAAACAAGTGTCTAGTGGGTTTAGTGAGTGGAACATGCTTGCAGATACCTGGTCTAGAGAAACTATTCAAACCATTCTGTTTCTTAAACCTGTAGAAAGCAGAGACTGACTGGATGGTATTTGACAATCCATTTCAACAACTAGTACATTGTCCTTAGCCTATAAGAAAAAAACCTCCCCACTAGTTCTGTATTCCTGAAATATAAGTCCAGTGAATACACCTGAGGCCCAGCAATTCAGAAACCATTTTATTCGCAAAGCACATTCACTAACCAATTCCAAATGAAATCCATATGCTAGCCAACTACAGGTTCAGAAATGACTACAACAGGCAAAAACCTTAAAAACCAGTATCAGCCTTTTAAAGTTAACAGAAATAAAATGCCATGAGTATTTAAGTATATATTTGTAACTTAAAAGAAAACTGGTAAATGTCCATCCTGTGTTCTGCAGAAGTGGGGACTACCCATCAAAGGGTACCATGTTCTTTACTTCCTGGCTTTTAGTATAAATTCTAATGATTGATAGATACATTACACTTAGTAAGTGCAATGTTTGTGTTTTACTTTCCAGAAATTAAGGAAAAATTTACAGAAGCAGATATCAAAAAGTGATTTAATGCCATTAACAATCAATTCAAATTTTAAAAGAATACTAATCATATTTCAAAATTCCCTAGTCTATACCACATTCCTCCCCTCCCATAAAGCTCAGGGAACATGGAGGAAGAGGAGTGAAAGACTGTAAGAGTCAGAAGTCCAGGAGGCATGGATAAACTGACATCTTCTGGGTACAATAGGACCCTTACACTCATAGCAGCTGAGGCCACCTCCACAGGCTCAAACCAGCCAGCACTCCAGCTTGCAGTGGGCAGGGTCTCACAAGCCCCAGCCCAGCTGAGGAGCTACTGACAGTTGGTGGCTTCTGAGGAACATGGTCCCTGGCAGATGAACCAACCTCCAGTGGATGGTCCCACACCCATGAGCATATGGGCAGCACAGACTGGATTATTTAAAACAAACACACAAAAGAGAGTGAAGCTGGGAGGGAGGGTAAGGTGTGGACCTGGGGGGAGCTGGGGGTTGTAGGGAGATACAATCAAAACACATTTATATTTGTACAAAATTCTCAAAGAATTAATAGAAATCATTCTATCGAAATATTGCCTAGCCTCAACCCTAAAGACTTAAAGATGCATTTTCTTCAGTTTAAACTACAAGGCCATTTTGGTTTCCTAGGAGGCAGGAGAGCTAGCAAGTAAGTGAAACATTACAGAGCTTCAAGGCACTTTCATGGCCAAGCTCTTCCCCATTTGAGAAAATTTTCTAGAACATCATCTGAGGACAAACTTTAAGATCACAGTTTTGTTTAGCTTATATGCTGTTGGGCATCTCAAAAGACCCACAATTAGTGCAAAAGAAAGGCATCGACATTCAGTCGTTTCCTGGTAAGACCAGAGCTCAGGGGGCTGTAGATCATGTGCAGTTTCCTACTGTGCCTTCTGAAGGCTAGCACATAGAAAAATAGATGGACATTAGGTTTAAATCACATATATTACAAGCTTTATTTAACTGCAAAAATACTTTAGCCACATTTAAGGGAAAATAAACTTACTGAGACTACAAACTGCATATGTCTAGAAGCCAGATGTAAGAATACTGATTATTTTCCTTGTAAGTGGATACATGCCCCAAACTTCCAACAGTCACTTGGTAGGAATGAACTGATAGAAGATGCTGTTCTTCTGTGGAGAATCCACATCCTCTCCACACCCCTCCATCTGGTAAGGCTTTGGTGCGGGTCACTACCAGAACACCTGTTATTTATCTTTCTTTTTTGCCCCTTTCTTCTCTTCCTCCATCTTCCTTTCCACATCTCTTGTCCCTTCTATGCTTGTTGCTCCTCCCTGACTTTCCCTCTGAGGACTCTCAATGATCTGGTAGTCCTCAAGGAGAGTGTGTCCCGTCTGCTTGGCAGTTTTCTTCACCATGGCTTTGATACCGATGTTGTCAATATTGTAGGCAGTGACCCCAACATTGATAGCCGAGTCCACCGCGTTATGTGTAGCTTCTCCTGCGTTGTGCCCATACCTTTAAAAAAGGTGAAAATGTAACAATGACATTAGAACACAGTATTTCTAAGGACCATTCTTCTGAAATCAGTAGTAGATACATTATATGATGTCAGGGCTATTTCCTGAAAACAGAACTGAAGCCTAGGTTTCAATTCAGTTAATAACTGAAGACACAGGAGAGAATAAAAACCACAGCTACAAAGCTGCATTCTCCCTTTTAGCAAAAACGGTGAATGAGGATTAAAGACTAGCTAGAATAGTAATAAAATGGTGAAAAAAACTAAATATAAATTAAAACGCATGTTGTTAGTCATTTGTTTAAATCTCCGTCTCTTGAAGTAACTGCAGGACAGACTTCCAGCATCGCAGATGCTCCTGACACAACATCTGCTTTGTCTTTAGCAGAGATACTGTGATGTTCTGGCAGCCCACGCCACTGCCAACTCACTGGCCTCTCGCTGTCTTTAAACCCAAACCCATGAAGTACACAGAAGCCCTGGCCCTCTGCTCTGTCTGGCCTCTGTCCAGACCTGCATGGCTTGTGGCCTCGCAGCCTTGAGCAGTCACTGCTCCCGTCCTGGAATCTCACCTGTCTAGATGGCTGTGGCCCATGTGCCCACTCCATTGACAGCCCTCTCCTCCTCCTGCACAGCTTGCCATCGTCTACATCATGAGCCGTGTTAATGACAGCTGCTTGCCTCCTTGCTTACCTCACTAACATATAAACCCACTGCAGAGGGAAATCTGCTTTGTTCAAATGTACCCTATGCTTCTGAGTGTCTGCCATCCAGACAGCATTTAACGAATGAATGATACAATCATGTTTGGCCTTATCCCCCTGCCTTCTCTCTTCCCTTTCCTCCTGTCCCCAGTCCTCCTTCCTGCATAGCCTGAGAGCACACTCAGTCTCTTGCCTTGCACTGCTGGATCACATACAGGTAACCTGTCTCTGATCCTTCCCTCCATGTGAACAGTCACTGCACACCCATGCTCACCACCACGTTTTGCAGTAGTCAAGTGATCATCACTGGATGAATGGAGATAGAAGATTGACTGGAAAAAGAAAGCTAATGAGCTATAAACACAGCCCAGTTTTTGTGAAATGCAGAGGTGAAACGATGGTGTTAGAAGGAGAGTGGGCAGAAGCAGAGAGGGCCACGCTCGGTGAGAGATCCAATCTTACAGAGACCACTGCTGAACCATTTCTCTGACACATCGACTCTGAGAATGAAAGAGAGTCTACCAGGGCCATGGAAGAGGAGTATATGGGTGTGTTATGTGCATGTATGGAAATGTCATAACAAAAACTGTGTGCACACTTAATATACTCTAATAAAATACATGAAAATTATAAAAGCACACAAAAGTACTTATTATTGACAATGGTAGTAAGTCTTTAACATTGAGTCTCAGAGAGTAAATCTGAACTATACAAGGACATCACAATACCCATCTGCACTGCTTACAGGCACAGGCTCTCCGGTTCTTGAAAACAGGACTGGAGCCCAATTCAGCACCATCTCCGCGTGGCCTCCACCGTGCTGGAGAGCGAGCGTTCTCTGGGATATGTCCTGGTGTCCTTGCATTCTCTCAGACTCGGCTTTAAAGATTTACTGATTATCATGGTCAAGTGATGGCCACTTTCCTTCCCCTGCTGAAGCTCCCTCCTCATTCTTTGGATCAGTCATAACTTAAGGATCTGCTAAGGGTTCCCTAGGCTGCCGTGCCCTCTCTTACAACACGGGTTGTTTCTGTGTGCAATGTACTTCTAAAAGCGACACCATCCTTGATGTTAAATAAGTGTCTGTGTCCACTGAGTGCTTGTTCTTCAGGCTAAGACAACTGCTGCAGGTGAAACCTCACACCAAGTCAGGCAATGGCTGTGCAAGCAACTGGCCGTATGCCTTTGCCCAACTCTCCCTGTCTTTGCATCCCAATTTCTTTATCTCATAATATGAGATCAAAATGCACTACTCAAAACTCCTAAAAATCAAGGATTTGTGTAAGATTATAACACTGTTTTGATTTTTTTTTTTTTTTTACTTTTTAGTAAATGAAAGCTTTAGCTACACTTCATGAACAAACTCAACAACTGAAGGACAATGCAAGTGACTGCGAAGCCATCCTGGGTGAGAGAGACCCATGTGTGCACCAGAACATATCCCAGAGAACGCTCGCTCTCCAGCACGGTGGAGGCCACGCGGAGATGGTGCTGAATTGGGCTCCAGTCCTGTTTTCAAGAACCGGAGAGCCTGTGCCTGTAAGCAGTGCAGATGGGTATTGTGATGTCCTTGTATAGTTCAGATTTACTCTCTGAGACTCAATGTTAAAGACTGATGCCTACAGAGACAGCACCAACAACGCGATGACTCAGGATCTTACAGATCAGTGCTTCAGCATGACATCTGTCACCTCAATCAAGTGGTGTGCAGCCGTCAATGCTATGCTCAGAAATAGTGACCTGAAATATCTAAAGGAAAAACATCTTTTTCGACTATTTATTGAAAGTAGTTTAGGAAGGCCTTATAAGTAAAGCTAAAATATTTAAGTTTTTCACGAAAGCAAATGGGGGAGAGATAAGCAAAGGAACGGACTGGTCACATGCATGTTGAGCAGATCCCTCTGACCCCAGAGAAGTAGGAACACAAGCGTGGGCAGGAAACAAGCTGTGCACCAGACAAGAAAGGGCAGGGTTCTGTCTAAAGGAGGGAACACACAAGAGTGTGGGGTCAAGTCTATGGCAGCAGGTGTGTAATTGGTCTGAAGCTTAGGACAATAGACTTGAAACGTGTTGCTACACAGGTCTAAATTACACCCACAGACATAGATGCCCGTGATAGTTTTACGTAACTTGATACAAGCTGGAGTCATCTGAAAGGAGGGAAAGTCAATTAAGAAAATACTTCCATAAGACCGGGCTGTAGGCAAGCCTGCCGGGCATTTTCTTAAGTAGTGATTAACATGGGAGGCCCAGCCCACCATACTAGGGTATGGCAGTCTAGGGTTCTGTAAGAAAGCAGACTGAGCAAGGCAGTAAGTAGCACACGTCCATGGCCTCTGCATCAGCTCCTGCCTCCAGGTTCTGCCTGAGTTCTTGTCCTGACTTCCTTCAGGATGAAAAGCAATGTGAAGTGTAAGCCAAATAAGCCCTTTCCTTCCCAGCTCGCCTGTGCTCATGGTGCTCATCACAGCACCAGACCTAAGACAACGACATCATCTATGAAACAAGAAAGCAGCTCTAAAGTATGACACCAGGAAGAACCGATCTGTAATGAACACAGCTAGAAGACAACCCTGGTGGAGGGTGATGTGCCGACTGCTAACCTCTGGTCTTATTGGCAGTACGGACTGCGGCAAGGCTGGTTAGGATGGATAACTGCGCATGCAGTTGGACTTCATCCACAGAAACTGGCGGAAAGACTAGAGAGCACTAACACTGGGCAGAAAGCAGCAAGGTGAAACTAAGCAGGCAAAGGAAAGGTCTCAACTGTAAACTACACAGTGAGGACCCGAAAACAGTACAGGCTCGGGGCTGGAATGCAACTTAGAGGCAGAGCAAGCACCGCCTGGCACGAACAGTCTGAGCTCACTCCCAGCATTAAACAGACAAACACAAAAGGTCCCATCTCAACGGTTTTCTTTAAAAGTGTCAAATATGATAAAAATCAGTAAAGACTGACATGTGTCAGTGTCTTTTGTTCCCTCATCAAGAGCAAAGGTGACCAACACAGGAGCAGCGATCCCACGAATCCTATCCTATCAGCATCCATCTGTGCACCCAAGTCAGCTCTGGCTACCTTTAGAGTATTTTTAGAAAACTAACAAACCTGTCACTAAAATGAACAGTGATGAGGAGATAAAGGACCCGGAAACTATATTTACAATTGTTCAAGAAACAGGAGCATTCAGATAAGAAAAAACAAGAGAGGGGTGACAGTGCTCTTTAGACGTCTGTCCAATCTGTATTTGACAGAGGAGAGCAGCTGCAACTCCTGAGCAGAGGTCATGGATGTCATGCAGACCTGGTTTCAGAGACCATGACAACTGTCACTGGAGTTAATTCATCAGCTCTGGAAACTTATGAGGTATTTAAATTAAGTTTTAATTTAATTAAACTCTAAACAAACCAATACAATCTAGTGCCATCGGAGAGAAAATTTCTTCCAGGGAAACACTATTAACTTATTTTCAACAAACAGATATTCAGAGATAGATTCTACAGACAGACCTAAGCTGCTGCAATGACATCAACATTGACAATGCAGAGTGGAGCTAAGAGGAGTGAGGGTTAGTCAGCAGGCGCTGCTGCAGCTGAGCTGGGGGGTGGTGTGTGTGTGTGTAAGTTGTTTACTGTTTTCCATTATTCCTGTAGCTCTTCACCTGCCTCAATCTAAAAATGTGAAATGTTAATGTAACTGACAAAAAGTTCTCTATATATTCACCTGAAAAGTTTCCGTGTTCCTGCTCCCTCATACCAATGCCCGCAGACATGGGTACGGAAGCTTTTCTAAGGCATTAGTTTTCTCTCAGGCATAATGCATGTGATGTCAGCAGATTTCAAACTCTGTGGGAGAGCAGTGCAGTCAGGACACGGCTTCAGTACACTGACATGAGCAGAACGCAAGCGTGCATTCTACTTCCCGCAGTGTCGAAGATTAAGGATAGAGAGAGTGTGTACATTTAAGTAATAAGAACCAAAGTAAAGGAAGGAATTTAGGAATGGCTCTCTACTCTCCCATCCTATCACTAAACTGTTATTGGCTCAACAGGTCTGTCTCTTTCTACTGCTGGGCCAGATTACCTCTGCAGGTAAAAATCTGGAAAAGTGGGGCCCAATCTTTAATCCTCCAAGATTCTACTGGCATAAATTAAATCACTTTAATAACAATCACTCTTGGGCTGGAGAGATGGCTCAGAGGTTAAGAGCACTGACTGCTCTTCCAGAGATCCAGAGTTCAAATCCCAGCAACCACATGGTGGCTCACAACCATCTGTAATGGAATCTGATCTTCTTCTGGTGTGCCTGAAGACAGCTACAGTGTACTTATGTATAATAAATAAATATTAAAAAAAAAAAAAAAACAATCACTCTTGTAGTCACAAGTCCACTGCTGGGCAACTCTGCCTTATTTATTCACACTGTGTAACTCTGGAGAACAGAATAAAGTAACACTAATAGACAGCACACAGGAGTGAGTTCACTCAGAACCTTGTGAAAATACCTGGTTCATCACACCAGGCTCCTCCATAACAATCTACACATATTCAGAGAAAATATAACAAGCACCTTCACTTTCTGTAGTAAGAACGGTAATCATAATTTTCTCTGTATTTGCTTTTAGCTCTCTGGTTAAAACTGGCAGCCAGGTTGATCTGTTGTGTTCCTTTGATTTGAAGGCACACCCACACTGAGAGAACAAAGCAATTTAGGACGGAAATCAAATGTAGTACTACCTAAGCCAAAAGCAGTCTAAATGGTGGCAGAGGTCAGCCCAGAGCACTGAAGTTGTGCAGAGAGCTCTTCAAGGACAGAGAGGGCACAGCACCCTGCTCTGACTGTGAGACATGGGACCTGGTTTACATCACAGCTCTGCCACTCAACTAGGGATGTAAGCTCTAACAAGTTTTTAACTTTTAATGTTTTTGTTTCCTTGTGTATAAAACTATAGAAATGTTAAATTTATATAATACATGAGAAACCCTGAGCACAGTACTAATATGAAATATAAACTCAAATATTAATCCACTTTTTGCATGTGCATATTCTGTGCATGTGTGCATTCACACGTGTGTGAAGGCCTAAAACCAACGTAGTCCTTGATCGCTTTCCCCTTTACTGAGGCTGAGCCTCTCACTGAACCCAGCGATCTCCAGTTCCATCTTGCTGTACGACTGCCCTGGACTCCATCTACCTCCCTTGCTCACATGCTGTGTGGCCTTTGTTAGCTGGGGGTCTGAACTCAAGTGCTCAGGCTTAGGCAAGAGCTGTGTCCACTGGACCTCACTGCAGCCCACCTGTCCCTCTTCCTAAGTAAAGCGTAAGAGTCAAACTAAGAAGAAAACAACTTGGGTCCCACTAGATCTAGTTTTTTAAGATCCAGATTTCTCTAATTCAGACAGAAGGAGAACATGACCAAAAGTATAATCCATGCACATATGAAATGTTATAAAAACAAAACACTATTTTGTACATATACACTGTTTAAAAACCGTAAGTTCAAACAAAGAAGACACACCCAAAATGGCATTTTAAATTTGTTCTTTAATAACATTGCCCAAGTATTTGGTTCTCAAAAGTAAGTGGAACCAGGAGTATGGTGCCACTTCGGCCTAGTTCAAACTTTACTCTGTGTGTAGCTTGTTGGTGACTCAGCAGACTTGTTCCTCTCGCTGACTTGATTCCACAGCTCCCCTTTACAACTGCTGACCACTAACAAAACAAATGGCTGACTCCAGAGTCCTGAGTGACTTCCCCTTCCGTGGTTTCTCTAAGGCAGCTGGCCTACCTCCCCACCCCTCACACACACACACTAAAGCCCTAATGCCATGGACCTTAATAAAGTCGCAGGCCCTCTTTGCTCTCCTCTGTGGAATGTCTGTCCCCCTGTGCCGCCTGAGGCCCCACTGACTATGGGGTCTCCTCTTCTCTATGGGCCTGCAGTGAAATGCCTTCAACTTCCTGTGCGTCATCCTGCTGGCTCTACAGTGTCTCAGCAGCACACAAGCAATCTCGCCTTCCAATCAAGAAGCTCGACACAGATCTGGGGAGCCTCCTGGGACACATAGCTATGAGATGGACATAGGCTAGGTCACCTGCCAAGGGGATGAGGTCTGGCAGCAACCAGCAAGGCACACTGAAGTTACCTCTCTCCAAAGACCTCAGAGCCAATGTAGAAAGAAATCATACACCAACTATCAGCTCACTTCTGTCCTGTCTACCTGATGTATCAAACAGAAGGTAACTGTCTTTTTAGCCCAATATAAATGTGCAATGGGAATCATAATGCACTAATGTTAAAAGGGGCCTCCAATTCAATCAAGTCTGTTTTCTCCTTCAAGAAATACTACTATCAAAATTATATAGTTAAAAATTATACATATTCTTTGTATTAATGAACATTTATAACAATTAGTAGCACAAATCAAAGCCACAAGAGTTTCATCATTATACTATAACTGTTCCCTATTTAGAAAATAGTGAATGGGGAAAAATAAGTTTATCAGAAACTTAACTAAAAGAAAGCACGTAAGCCTCAGCCGTGCAGATTGAGCTGATGACACTGGAGATTCACTCTCCAATGACACTGTACTTACTTGTATCTGACAGTCTGTACAGTTTCTGCAGACACGTTGTTAACGATGCATTTAGCTGCACATTCCAGTCCCTGCCAGACAGTTGAGAATCCTGTAAATACAGGTCCGTCAGTCTCACGTGAACAACAGCCTGCTGAGCTGCTCAGATAGCCCAGGGCCCCCCCAGAACACAGCAAACATAAGCAAGACAAACCCAGACCCCCGTTACCTTGAACACTACTTGCTGCCACAACCATGGCGCCATCCAGGGTAGACTTCCCATCTTTGTCTCTCTTCAGAGATTCTGGAACGAGTTTGCTTCCATGCTTCTTGACATGTGGAGCGAGTTCTTTGCCAACACAATTCGCTACTGTGCAGACGCCATCAACTAATACAGTCATAGAGAAAAGACTCAGAGAAACCAGTCCCTTGATTTCAGCATCTGCACTGAACAATGTTCTCAAATGGCCACCCATAACTGGTTTTCTGCACGGTGTTACTGTGTCTGATAGGTGAACCCTGGCTGGCCCTAAAGTGATTTGAAGCTCTGTTCGTGGTATCTACAGAGACACTGCCCCTCAAGCTGAGTTCAGATTGAAAGAAAATCATCCACTTTTATTTTTCTGATTCAAAGAAGACTAAGTGTGAAAAGGATAATATTAGTCAATTTAATGGAAATCCACTAAAGATCTATAAAACTATAGAAGAGCAAATGTTTGTGATTCTAAAGTGTCACCTGGGGAAACAGACACCAGACCCACTGTGTGGCTGGGCTGCAAGTTTAACTGTGGGGAGGTGGAACCCCACAGTCCTCACTCCTTCTTTGTGAGGCAGAGCTATTTATGCAAACACTGGCCTAATGTGGATTAGCAGAGTTTCTAGCTCAGCCTAGGGGAAGCACAGGCACTTACCCAGGAACTGACTGACTTTTGCGGCTCCTCCAGTTGCCTGCTTCGCTATGTAGAGGCCCCTGGTAACAGCTGGACTCACTTCCACTGGCTTTTCCTCTGGCTGAATGCGCTCTCTGAGTTTAGAAGCACCTTTCTGAATTGCTTTGCCAGTAAATTCAGCACCTTTGACCAAACCCCAGCTCACCCAGGAAGCACCTTTTAAAAAAGGGAAGTTCAAAATTACGGAGATTAGGGCTAATTGTCTCTTTAAATCCTTTAATGACATCAGCAGAAAACACAGGAGTTCAGTAGTAGATCCTAATGGGCCATGAACATGCCAAGTGCACACCTATGGCTTCCTTGAATAATTATTTTGCTAGCAGAAAACAAAGATTTTTTTTTTATTTTATGTGTGTGTGAGTTTTTGCATGAACATGTGTGCACTGCATACATGCAGTACCTGCCCCCAGAAGGGGGCAGAAGACCTCTGGGAGTGAAATTACAGGTGGTTGTGAGCCACTATGAGGAGGCTGGGAACTGAACCCAGGTCCTGTGCCAAGTGGCCAGTGGTCTTAACACTGAGTCATCTGTGGGGCCCTTTCTAACTAAATTTATCTTCACTTAGGCCACACGTCTCTCCAGAACGGTTTTCTGCAGTACTCGGAGCTGCATCACAACGCACAGCAATCTGCAACTGATCACAATTTTCTATTATCAGGTCCTGGTACTGGATTCTAAACTCGGGTCACTAAGGCAGCATCTGGCAGGAGGAATGAGCACTCACTCTTGTCCTTTCTACCTTAGGCCAGGCAACACTTTTCCTTGTGAAATCCCAAGAAAGACAATTCAAGCCAGAAACCAAAGGACCTGTGTTTTAAGAAGCAGGAGAGCTGTCGCTTGCTGTAGACTACAGCATTAACTGGACAGGGATCCTGGTCTCTCAGTCCTACTCTGTTTCCTGGAGCTTAGCACCTCTCAGTGTGCTGCACCTCATGACAACAGTGTGGGCACACTGGAAGAGACAGGAGCAGCCCGGACCACAGCTGACTCCGGCACAGGCCCACCCTTAGCTATGTTAACGCTTCCCACACCTGAACTACAAAAGCCATTGCCACAGAGACATCAAGATGTCAGGGCCTTGTGTAGGAGGAAAAAGAGGTCTTTAGCCAGTGGGAAAAAGGGAAAGGAGCTGAAGAAATATGGAGAAGCAAGAGGAGTCCCCTCTTCCTCCTCCTCTTCGGATAGTTCACAGTTACATCTCTTTCCTGAGCAGCTTCAGAACAAAGGCCCTTGAATACGTACAGGAGATCTGCAGCAGCAGACATCACAAGGTCACATGACAATCACAGCTACTCAGCCAAAGTACCAGCCATCCCGTGGCATGCAGCAACTGATTAGAAACTGTCTTTTCCTTCTTGACCCACTCAGCCCGATCTCAATCGCTAACCCAAAGACCACACAGGAAGCAGTACAGGCAGAGGACTGGCTACCGCCCAGGTGAGGAGACTCCAGTAAGAACAAAAGCTGGAGCAAAGTCATCCTAAACAGCGTGTGTGTCAGGGCTGGAGGGACTTGGCAGCTAAACGAGTGCTGCTCTGCTCAAAGACCTGAACGTAGCTTAAGACCACGCTAGCTGCAGGAAATCTGATGCCCTCTTGTGGCCTCTAAGGATACTGCACTCATATGAATACACACACACACACACACACACACACACACACACACACACAGAAGGGGGGAAGGGAGAGAGAGGTGGGGAGAGAGAGAGAGAGAGGGAGGGAGAGGGGAGGGGAGGGAAAAGAGAGAAAGCACACATAAATAAAAATAAATCTTTTAAAAAAGTGTGTGTGTAGAGTTCCTGACTTAAGAGGTTGAAAAAAAAATTTAAGCCTGATTTGAAGAACTGAGAAATCACAAAATAAAAGGTAATGGAACAGTGAGTCTACAGTTAGAATTTATAAGAAATTCTAAAAAACAAAAAACAAACAGGAAAATTCCTTTGTGTAACAGGAGAAAGTTAATACACCTCTAACAATGAAGAGCGAGCAGTTATTCCTTCTCTTGGGAGTTATCTCAGATGGTGCTGCTGTAATAAACACTACAAAACTGTAGAGATAAGCAAAGATTCACCTCCTGTGGCAAGTGTGGGTAGATGCATCCCTGAGGACCCCTTCCAGGTTCACTGAACACCTGAAGCAGCAAGCAGCCTCCTGGGCCCTTCAATGAAGTCTTGTTCACAAAAGTCTTCGAGCTGCTCAAAGACCCCACCTCCTAATTTTGTGACTTTGGGAATTGACACTTCAACATGGAGATCTTAGAGGACAAAAAGACCAGAACACAGCACTGGAGGGAGGCAGAGAAGGGATGAGAACTCAGGGGACAGAGTCAGGATTTATGCTCACAGCTCTTTGATAGCTGAGGAGCCCTAGAAGAACACACATTTACACAGCAAGTGTGACCTGCTCAGAAGCCCAGTATTTCCACCTGCCAGCATTTCTAAATCAGTTTTTTAAAACATAAACCTCTAAGCAATACTGTTCCTGGGTCAAGGCCCTGACTCTGGGTTAGCAAACCGCCCTGGGATACCTGACAGAATGTTGTGGGCCACCTTCTCGCTCCATTCAGGCAGGTCTTTCGACTTTTCTTCTGAACTTGGCTCACAAGGCACGATCTGTCTCAGATTAACTTCTTCACTTGAAGAATCTTTAGTCTAAACAGCAAATATGTTTCAAAATGTAAAGGCTAGTAAAGTCCAAAGGAAAGAAACTGAAAGCATTATATGATAAACTATTAACAAATACTAGCTGAGGTTAGTAAAAAATTCACCTTGTCAATTGAAAAATGCAAAACCAGGCTCCTCGGATGGGCTCTGAGCAGAGCTGTAACACCAACACTGTCTACTGAGCCACATTCAAGCTCACTGTACCCTCTTCTCCCAGTTTACGACCCATCAGAGTTCACCCCTCAAGGTTGCATGTATATGGTCAGATTAACAGATTGAAGGACTCAGTCAGTAAAGAAGGATGTATGTAAGCAAACTGGTTTTGACAGAAGAAAAAGTCCAACTTGAAACCTGAATATCCAGATACACAATGGCCCGCCCTTCCACTTAAATGGAAGCAGCAGGACTGCACTAGACAACTGCCAGGGTTTGGCCAACACCCAAAGTCAAAGTGTTAGAACTTGAAAAAAATCAAAGATTTTTCTGGGCCCAACAGATGACAAAGACGATGACTTAAAATACAGAGATAAACAGAGGATTGTGGATTCACATGCCAAGAAGTCAAATTCTTCTTTATGGAGAAAAGCTTCCTGTCAGTAAACCCAAAGACAATCTGGGTGTCACATCTGCATCGCCGGGGCCAATGTCTCTAACATATAACCCCCTGGAGACTGAGAAGAGAAAGACTAATGACCCAATAGTAAACGTGGGTGAACGGGAGGACTAGACAGTATAGAGTACCCAACCTCATCCAAAACAAAATGAATGTCAACAGCAATATTCCAGATGTCAAAGGGAAATCCCTGGCCACCCACTCTTGCCCAGGCCATGTGAAATGAGTACGGAGCTCCCCTAACTGCAGGAGACCCAGTGGGTGCCTGGTCATAGGCAGGGCTCAGTCCTGAAGATAGTAGGACTAGGCTTTTTCATATGTATAAGGGGTGTGTGTGTGTGTGTGTGTGTGTGTGTGTGTGTGTGAGAGAGAGAGAGAGAGAGAGAGAGAGAGAGAGAGAGAGAGAGAGAGAGAGAAGAGAGAATTTCACAGGAACAAAAGTAGAATGACTTTTTCTTCTTCCCAGTTTCAGACAATCCATTCTTCATTTATTGTTTATTGGATGAAGAAATACAGACCCAGAGCAAGCTGTCAGCCAACAATCAGAAGGAACATAAAAAAGTTATGTGGTCCTTATTGTAAAAATAAAAGTCTTTTGAAAAGTTGAAGAAGAGTCCCTTCCCAAATAAATCAAAGCAGTGTGAGCACAAATGTGTGACCTTAGTTGTAGCTGTGATCTGTTTGTGACACACTCTAGCAGTGTATGGCCATCAGACTGGGGCACACTTCCCACTGCTTCTTTAACTTGCCTTTTTCCCACGCTTTCCTTTATGGCGTGCATCCTTGCTGCCTTGGTCTATTGAAGAACCTGAAGAACTTGACTGCCTGACATCAGTGCCAGACGCTTCCTTTGGTAGTTCCTTTGCTCTCCCAGGGATTTGGAATTCATCTTCTTCTTCTTCTTCCTCTTCTTCTTCTTCTCTATTCCAGTTGGCCTAGAGCATAAAGGACTAAGCTTAGCTCAGCCGGCCTTTGCAGGACATTCCTCCAGACATACTATTCCAGGTACTCATGACACATGTTCAAATACAGTGTGTCTGATTGCATGGATAACAACTGTTGTCATGGTGTATGTGTGTGTGTGTGTGTGTGTGTGTGTGTGTGTGTGTACAAACACGCACACATGTGTTTGTACAGCTGTATGTGCTGATGCCATGGAGTACATATGACAGTCATAGGACAGTCTTGGGTATTGGTCCTCACCTTCAAACCACCATTATTTAAGAGGATCTCATGGCTTCTGCTTGGCTAGGTGTCCTTTGGGTTCATGGAGATTTTTCAACCTCTGCCTCCCAGGCCCAACAGGGCTGTGCTGGGGTTACAGATGCTGCTGCTAGTGCATGCGTCTTTTAGCGTGTTCTGGGACCTGCTCTCCAGTCACCAGCCCTGCAGAGCAGGTGCTTGCTCTTGGAGCCCAAGAGCCTGCTTTCTTATATCTAAACTACTGTTCACTTCCGTACCAAACCTTAAAACTCTTGAGAGTTCTTCGGGTTACACATATGGCTGACAGTGAGCTCAAAAGGAAAGGCATAAAAGACAATCAGCAGCAGTCCCACATGCAAGTTAGCTTTAAATCAATAATGCAATAATAAATCTGAGAAGATACAGCAAGACGAGAATGTGTTCAAAGGCAAGGAATGAAAGAAAGCCACGTAAAACTGCACTGTTAGAAGGCAGGAACCAAGTGTTTGCATTTAATGCCACAGGCACCATAGCATCTCATACTCTGCTAAGTGAACAAATGCTTCAGTGTAAAACTCAAGGCCAACACTTCTAGTTCACAACTGACATTTTGGAACAGCACAAAGCCAAAAATAAAATAGAGCCAAAGCATGAGATGAAGTAGAGCAGCATCCTGCAGCCCTGGAGTCTACCGAGCTTCTGTCCTGAGACCTGACAGTGAAGGCCCAGAGCTGGGCCAAAGCTGTTCTGTACCACGTCAGTGAGCACGCAAGTTTCTACAGTGAGCATGTGCTTTCTCTTGTCAGCCTCACAGGATTTAAACCCTCCAAGGAGACAAATCTCTGGGCACAGGGATGAGAACTACATTAACTGAGACTGGAGAGGGAACTGAGTGGCAGCACCCTTCTCTCTGCTTCCTGACTGGGGATGTAACAGGACCAGCTGCCTCACTCGCCAACCCCGGCCCCATGATGGACTACACTCACCACCTGAGTGAGCCAAAATAAACCTTTCCTTCCAGAAGATGCTTTTGTCAGGTGTTTGCTGCAGCAACAAGAAACTAATACAGCAAGTAAGCATGGAGCTGGGATGTGCTGGGATCCACTCAACCACGTCCCAACCTTCATTCCTTCCTAAGGATACACAAGGCAGAGCCATACTTCATGGAGGTTATGGTAATAGTGATTATGTATTAACTCACACAAAGAAACACCTACATATGACTACATAGCCGTGATAATCTTTATATTCACCTGTTTTTGCTCTTGGCACCCTGCCATTTAAGAGTTTAATTGGTTGTTAAAAGAGTCCATGCTTGGTGACTGAAGGAGAACAAAAGATTACCCTGCCATGTTATCAACTGAATTTGGCTACAAATAACTATCAATACTCACAATGTCTTTTTAAAAACTAAAGGAAACTATTACACTCACTGAGCCCAACTTTTTGGCAGACAAAAACGCAGACAGAGAAAACAGGCTAAGTAAGGAAGGTTTGCAGGTTGACTTCCATGGTGTGCTTATGAAGTGTCCCCCAAAGGCTCCAGTGTGGAAGGCTTGGTCAGTCTCCAGTGGATGGGTCTGTCACTCACAGGGATTTGCTTGTGAGGGGTCTGACATAAGTCACCGAGTCATGTGCTGACAGACATGTAATCAAATGGACTATCGGGACCTGGGTAAAAACTGGAAGACAGGCCTGACTGAAGGAAAGGGCCTCCAGGGAGTGTGCATTTGAAGGGAGAATCTAGTTTCTGGCTTTTCTCAATCCCCCTCTGCTTCACAGCAGACATGAAGTGAATAGTATTCCTCTGTCATGACCTCCTGTCATGTCTCTGCCTTGCCACAGGTCTAAAGTATGTACCAGCAGTGTGGACTAAAACTCCTTGGAAACATGAACCTAATTAATGCTTCCTCCTCTGGTAACAAAAAGCTACCATTCACAATGAACATATATCACTTTTTATGCAACTTCTATTCTCCAAGATATTAAAGATCATTCTGTCCACCAAAATCTCCTAAATACCATTCAAATATGTAAAATGTCCAAACCTACTAAAGCAGAATTATCTTCAAAATGTTATACTTTAGGCCAACCTCACTGTAAGAGGGGTCAAACAAACAGGCATCCTTTACTGGGTATGACCACCTGATAGCTGTCAAATGAGACCTCAGTTCATACACTGTCCTGTGGGGTGGGCATTATCACTGACCCCATGTTTTCGTGAGAAAGCTACAGGTAGAGCAGGTCAGTAACAGCTACGGTTAACAACTACTACACAGAAAATTTACCTCCAGCACCTACAGTCTGAACAACCAGTGGCAGCCATGAAGAAAGTCTCCTCAAAGCTTACTGTGGGTCTCTGAGAGCAGCGGCACTCACACTGAAGCTGGTTTTACCTAGGAATTCACATTACCTGGAGCCGAAGGTCAGACATCTGTCTCAACAGATCTTCAAACAGCTCTCTGTCATCTTCTGGGAGCTCAGATGAGAGAACAACCCCCACAAAGCACCCAGCAGCTTGTAACATGGTGTCTGGAAACATGTATGCTCCCACGGTGCACTTGAGAACTGGTGACCTATCAGGAACTAGAGGGTATAACCAGTCACACACCTGGAAAAGTCAGATGAACAGAAATCAGTAAATAGATCTCCATGAAATTGTTATGTAAAAGCAAATATGTCTGCTTGATGCATGTTAAAGATTTTGCTCCAATTTATATAAACCATCTTCTGTCCTGATCTTCCTGCATTAAAGTCTTACAGCTTTAAGTGGTCCTGAGTTTGACATACAATGATGCTAGCTTTAAATAAAAGATGGTTAGTATAAAATGGGAGCTGATTATTCTACTTAGATCCCTTTGTAGCACTAAATTATTTTCTAGTACATTATTGGACAATATTCATTTAAACCTCACAACATTCTATCAAATTGACTAGCAGTTTTTACTTTTAAATAATAAAACTGTGAACTTGTATATATTAACAGGACAACCAGTGATATTTTGATGAATGTTCGGATGTTTAAGGCAAGTTAAACATATTGTCTCTTCAGAAACCCATTATTGCTTCAAAGTGAAAACCCAAAAGCACAGTTGGTCATTCCTAACTAACTTAGTATCCACAGATTAACCCTTTATCTCCCCCATCAACTTGGCCCTCACGTCTCGGCCTCAGTAGCCATCACTGCACTCTCAGCCTTTAGATCGTCTGCTTCTTGACTGTGTCAAGTGATTTCCCTTCACAGAATGACCCCAGGTGCATCTGTGGTACATAGTGTCCCACCATATACATATGCCACACATTCTTCATCCACTCATCCCCACGAACAGCTAGGTCATTTCCACTGTGCAAAGGTTGAATCATAGTCATTTTGTCACAACAACTGAGCCATAGCCAGACCACGTAAGTTTCTCAGTCCTGGCAACTACAAAGCGCAGCTTGCACCTAAGTATACACTTGGTCAGAAGTGCATGATTATTAGGTCTTGCTTTTGCTCCAGAAAACCAGATGTGTGAACACAGAGCAGAATGTTGTGTGTCACTAACTAGGACATTAAAGCCAAATGATACTGTGGTACCACCTGGAGGTCAGTTTGTCCCAACACTCAGACTTACGCTCATATTCTGGCTATCTAAATCAGAATTCCTAAATGTATTCATTCCTCACATATTATACCCCTATAGAAACTGAAACATAACCATCCCAACCTCAGAATGCTGTCTACCATAAATAAACCTGAGGGATCGCTCTATTGAAACAAGCAAAACTCAGACACATTCCCCTTTGCTGACCAGCAGAAAATAAAAGTGCATACTACAGCAGTCAGAACTGACTCCCAGTAAGTGCCTGACAAGCACTGTCAAATTCTTTTTTTTTTTTTTTTTTAATTAATGGGTTTTCTTCTCTATCTCAAAAGCCATTCAGGTAGATTAGAATAAAGCTAACTACAATGTTTTACAGAGTATAAGTGGTGCCAGGGACAAAACAAAACAAACGCCCAGTGGTTAATTATTTAATATGTATTAGAAAATCTACCTATTGAAAATAACCTTACTCTCATGTCCTAAATATATTAATAATTTTTATGTTGTTACTATTTTGTTGTTGTTTGTTTTGTTTTTTAGGATAAATAGATTTGGTAGACATGTGTTAACTCCTTATCAGAACAGTGCTGCCAATCGCTAATATTTGAGTGATGACTGATTAAACTTGGGGTACAATTCTACTTTTTATTTAGAATCCTAAACAAGGTCAAAAGCCAAATTAAATAAATTAGACAAGACAAACTGCTGGTGGAGCCAAAACAAAATCCGTAGCTGAGATCTGGCAGACAAGGGCGGTCTTTTTGGTGCCCAATTCCTGCTCCTGCAGTTTCAAGGGCCCAGTGTTCTTGGAGCCCATGACTATGCCACACTGTTACCAGACTGGCAGAAACTCTGCAGCCCCTCCCCGCACCTCAGCCATGAGCCCTGTAAGACTTCGTCCTTAAGATAACCGAGTCAGTCAGTTCTTGTTCACTAACGAATCTTTCAGCTGTGCCCAAGAATCTGTTTTCCACGCCTCTGATAAGCTTCCAATTCTTGTTAATGACTTTCAAGTTGGCTTCCATAACAATCAGGGCAAAGTGGCATTAGGAGGACAACAGAAGGCCAATGTTTAGCTAAATTATCATATCTGAGTCTGGGTACAGGTAACTGCTTTGTTGAAACACAAATCCATTAAATGTACCCTATGACCCAGTTTCAAAAGCCCATCTCTCTGCACCTATGCCCAACCTTATCCCACCAGACTGTTGCTGCATCCTAAGACACCCCCACTGAACCCAACACACATCTTACTTTAGTCTTCACTCTTGGACCAACTGCATCTGCAATTCAGCCCTCTAGGCCAGGGCTTCTGAACATTGGCCTGACTGAGTTTAGGGACTGATGATCTTCCTCTCAATGGGGCTGTACCCTGTGGTCATTTAGCAGTTTCTCTGACCACTGTCAGTTGTTGTAGTGGCCGGGTTTGTGTGTCAACTTGACAAGGGCTAGAGTTATCAGAGAGGAAGGAGTCTCAGCTGAAAAAATGCCTCCAGGAGACCCAGCTGTAAGGCATTTTTAATGATCAATGGGCAAGGGCCTGGCTCATGGAGGGTGGTGGCATCCACAAGTTGGTGGTTCTGGGTTCTTTAAGAAAGGAGGCTGAATATGGGAAGCCAGTAGCAGCACCCCTCCATGGCCTCTGCATCAGCTCCTGCCTCCAGGTTGCTGCCCTGTTTGAGTTCTTGTCCTGACTTCTTCCAATGATGTGATCTGGAAGTGTAAGCCAAATAAACTCATTCTTCCCCATCCTCCGTTTTGGCCATGGTGTTTGGTCACAGCTATAGAAACCTTGATTAGACAGCTGTGATGACACCGTCACGTGATCTCTCAAGGGGCCGAACTGCCCTTGGCTGGGTGTTCCAGGCCAGTTCAGAACTCCAGGTCGGTCTTGACGACATTTATGGCCATTCAGTTACACAGACAAATCTTTCTCATAAATTCCCTTTGAAATTTAAGTAACTACATCAATCACAAAGCCAAACCAGATTTTCTGTAGTGAGAACTCTGGAACGTTAGTTTCTTTAAAAAGCACAAGAATATTCTAGGAGTGTGATTTGTTTTAATCCCAGGTGTGAGGATATGGGTTGCTTCCCAGCAGCTGATGACTCGCCTCTTGCTCCAGCTGCAGACGGTCGGTGTGATGTCTGCACTTCTGGGAACCTTTCAGAGGATACAAATGCTGGGGCTCCAGGAGGTGGGGTTGGTGGTTAGTGGTCTTTCAGGGGTATTGGCTAAGGTGTGTTAATAGCTAGTGCTCAAAGAAGAAACGAGAAGAAAGGAATGAGATTCAAGAATCCCACCCCCCCTCTCTCCCATCTCCTTTCTCTCCTACCTAGTAAGGGAGTGAACCAAGAGATAGAGATATAAAGAGTGGGGAAAGAACCCACAAAGTAGCAAAATCCAGCTATAATTCTCTATCCTTAAAAACAGAATAAATCCCAGCAAACAAACACAGATGTGTTCAGAACTCAATGAAATCGTTTTTCTTCTGCACTTATCCTGGACATGGTACATATCAAAAAACGAAAATGAAATATTCCACTCATTTTTCAACCTATGCGCGTGTTGTTTTGAAGGGCTTACCTGGAGAAATCCAGGAGGGCGGTTCAGAACTGTATCCAGAGAATTATCCAAGAACCTCACGATCCGCAGGTAGCCAGGGTATGAGGGAGCACTGACCTCTCCCGCAGGGTTTACAAAAAAGATCTGCACTCCATTTGGGATCAAGATCAGCTCATCTGCATCGAGCCCCAAGGTCTCAAGAGGGGGCGGCTGGGAACGGTTCCTATAGAAGTCTTCTCCCACCGATGAAAACTCCCCAGAGTCTGTCCCGTAGGAAACAGTGTAGTGGCCTTCAGCAGCCTGTGGGGTGTAGGCTGGTGGCGCTTCGGCAGGGCAGCCGGGCGATGGTAACGGCAGAGCAGAAGGCGCGGCACTTGGCCCAGCACCCGCAGCTGAGGCTCTTCCATCCACTTCAGCATGCTGGGGAGCTGACTCGGGCCCTGGGGACTTCTTGCACGTGTCTTTAGGAGGGAACTCTGGGTATAACTTGGGCACTTCCTGAAGGTCATTCCGTAGAGAAGTGGCGAGGCCCTTCTCCAGGATCTCTAGCCTGGTGCGGACGTTCTGAAGCGTTTCCTTCATTTTCTGTTGCATCTGTCTGGCGGCCTCCCACGCAGGGCCTGTGTGCCCTGGCTCTGCCGCCGCGATGCTGATGCCCCTAAGCAGGTGCCCTATTCCCTGCTTGTAATAGGTCTTTGCCTCTTCCTTCTGCCCTAATTCGTCTGTGTTCAGTCCTTTATTGACAAACATAAAGGCCTTCTCGTACGCCTCCTTGATGATCTTCATTTCAGGAGGCTCTCCATTTTCTGCTTCTCTCTCCATCTCTGCAAGACAAGAAACATCACCTGCAATGAGCCAGTCGGCTCTCTGTGTGCTTAGCCCACTTTCCAATGAGAATACATTTCAAGCCAGGAGCCTCTCTTGTCTTTTCCTTTTCACTACTGCATTCCCAATTCTTCAAAGAAAGCACCCAGTAAGTACTTGGTGAGTTGAGCAATGTTACTGGTAATAGTAGAGGGCTGGAGTGGTGGTTCAGCGTTCAGCTCCAAACTCCAGGGGACCTCTTCCTGAACGCTAACCCCAGTGCTGAGGACGTGCATGTCTGGAACTCACTGGCAGGCTGCCAGTCTGTCGCCTCAGCTCCGGGACAGTTATAGATCCATCTCAAACAAAACCAACAGAATATCCAAAAAATAAAGATATGCATGTGCCCAGAAGGATCCACACACCACCAGAAAAAAGGTAACAAACTCAGCTTCTGGAATTACACATAAAATAGCTGGGAAGGTGAACTCGACAGAGGGATTAAGAGTTTAAAAAGTTAGAGAAAATGCCCAGAATTGAGAGCAATGAAATAAAGGGATGAACGACAGGGAATATGAATAAAATTAGGGCTGTTTCTAGAAGGCCCAATGTGAATTCTAAAATGCTCTGAGATGCAGAATAGAGAAAAATGACGGACAGAAGAGTAATGGGACTAACTCACAGAAAGCAGATAAATCCAAAAACAGAAGCACAGATTCCCAGGTTTGAACAGGTCTGACAGAGGCTGGAGAGTCAGCTGTGGTGCCAGGCAGACCTCAGGACAGTTCCTTGCTCACTTCGGACTTCCTGTCCTCTCACTTGGTGACTGGAATCCTAAGCCAAAGGTGGAATTCCCAATGTTGTTATTAATGTCAGATATCATGCCACACCCGTGCAGAAAGAGCACAGCAAACCAACACCAACATGGTTCCAAGTGGTGAGATTTAATGGGGGAACAAGACAAGGGGAAGGAGCAAGAGAAAGAAGAGAAAAGAGCGAAGAGAAGAGAGAGAAGTGAGGGCAGAGGAAGTCTGCCTTTTATTTGGAATGTGACATAAAGATTCCCAAGTAGAGGTATGAATTGAGCCAAAAGGTCTTCTGGGAATGTATGCCCGTTGCCATGGCAATAGTGGCCAAATGGTGTTGCTGTTAAAGGCAATTCCTGATACCCACACCCAGGGTGTTACAAACAACCAGCTAGACTGGAAGATAACTCAGAAAGCCCTCAGGAAGCAAGCACTGACAGTGTCTGGTATGTTCCTAAGTTTTAGGAAAGACATACAATCCTGGCAGAATTCAGGGTTTAACTGGCAAAAATGAAAAATTACAGAGATAAAAATCAAGACAATTAGTAACTCCAGGGAAAACCGATGCCAAACAAAACGAAGAAACTAATCAGGGAACATCCTGCTCCTGTTTTATTTTAGTGCCATGATTTTAAAAATAATGGATTTTGATGTTAGTGCAATGATACACTAAACCATCCTGAGAGAACAGGAACACGGATGGAAAGTTTGTGTGGGAGGATGAAGGAGCCAAAAAACTCATCTTTACGAGTCAACTGCAGTGCCCAAGGCTGAACAGCAAAAAGTAGCAATGTTAGTATACTGCTGAGAGATGGTTAACACCAAGAATTGGGTCAGAAAATTGATCCAAGCTGCCTTCGGTGAGAAGGGAGACAGCTTGGCTTACAAAGATATTTAATTCTTTATGTATATGGTGAAGCTAAACTACTTACTTTACAAAATAAATGAGAGCTTTGCAGCAGTCTTCTCCAGAAAGATTACACTATTGGCCACAAAATTAATTTTTATTTTCTAGGAACCACTAACTAGGCAAAATGAAACAGGTGAAACTTCAATGATAGCTTTTATTTATCTAATACAGCCACACTATTATTCTGACTTGTAACCAGTATGCTTTGTAGAATATTTTGCCTTTTTGTGTACTATGTACTACAAAGACAGCCTACACTGTATTTAAAAGTTTATGTCACACTCAATTGCCACATGTGCCCCAGTTGGTCACTGTGGACTCCTTATAAGTTCTCAGGACAGGCAAAAAGAAAGAAAAAAAATCAAGAGACAGAAGAGTGTTTCTATAAGTCTCTACACAATGAAGGCACCAGACTTTAGTAGTCAGACTTCCTAGAACTGAAAAACAGGCCAATAGATGGCCCTATCACACAGCAACTTTACGACAGTGACAAAACAAGCCAGCCCCCAATTCAGGAACTACGGTATACAAGTGGCAATATAGAAACCCTTATTTGCCCTACCCTGGGGTCACTAGTGACACACTCTCCCTGGAACTCTATTCTGCTGTGTCATCATAATGTCTCATGTGCCCACGGATCCCAACCCCCTTTCTCCTCTCAGAGGCCACAGGGCAAACATTCCATACTTCAGTTCCCTTGGGGTACAAGGAGGCATGAACTCAGGAGCGTGCAGCCTTCTGACAGTGTCATTTATATAGTGCTGGGCTGCATGCAGTTTCTCAGCAGCAGGCTGAACTCGTGTGCTTAGAATAAACAGTGTACCAAGCAGTGCCCAAGCATATCTCTAAGAAAAACTGCTTACTGTATGTATTGAAATGATTGAAATGTTAATGGTTTCATATGCTTTAATTCTCAGTGTTAGGAACAAGAAACGTCCTTGGAGTGCCAATAGTCTAAGCATCAAATAATGAATCAATACCTGTTCTAGATAACAATGGTGGACTTTAAACACTATCTGTCTCTCTCTCATACTTGTGTGCACTGATCTCTGTATGTGAAATGTTGGCAGATACATGCCCCGGGACCTGGGGAGGTTAGAGGACAACCAGGTCTGAGTCCTGGTCTTTCGCCTTCTCTGAAACACGGTCTTTTGTTGGGTTTTTTGTTTGTTTTTGTCTTCCTGTTGGGTAGACAAGGCTAGTTTCTGGGGAGTCTCTTGTCTTTGCCTCCCATCTCCCAATAAGAGGGCAGAAATTATAGCTTTATACTGATAAAGGGGGATTTGAACTCAGGTCCTCAGGGTTAGTCTCCTCACTCCTGTTTAAATTTTCTAATAAAAGATTTAGGAAACATTTACTTTAAACACAGCTATGTATGTGGTTCACTCTGCACCAGAAATAAAGCTCTGATTAAAAATACTTGGAAGCTCAGTTCCATTCCACGACAGAGAAAGTAGCAAATAATTGTGCTTAAGGGAAACAGCCAGTAATAGGAGTTCTGATGCCAGCATGCGTGGTCTGTTATTTTCAAAAAGGGGGGATGGGAAGGGTTTGTTATTCAGATTATATACTGACAAGTTAACATTTATAGGGTACAAAGTGATAGTGAAGTCTGAATTTTGGACTATTCTAATTTTTAATATTTGTTTTTATTATTTTTAATGATGCATATGCATGTGGGGGGGAGGGTGCAGCTGAATGTAGGGGACCCAGTGAAGCTGGAATTAGAGGCAGTCATGGTACAGAAATGGGCACTGGGAACTGACTTGGGTGCTCTACAAGTGTGGTACCTGTTAACTGTGGAGTCGTATTTCCAGCTCCATTATTCTTATTTTTTAAAACATGAAATATAAAATGATGAAATAAAGCTAGTTAACTTACTCCTCACCTGCTCATCTCTCGCTAACGTGTACAATAGCCCATGATTAGCTATACCGAGCAGACTGTACTAAGCTCCAAAAGCTACATCCGTCACTGGGTAGGGATCATGGGGGACTGATTATCAGAGAGGGTTTTTTTAAGGTCTCTGTTCAACTTCGATACCATCCCACCAATTCTCACTTGCTAGGGAACTGTGTGTTTCAGATAGCACCGCGTGTGGGCAGTTAACCACATTCCACATTCCACAGAATACAGAGGTCTCCTGTTTCAAACAAGTCCTCCACTAATACAATTAAGACCATCAGGAAGGCGCAGGAACCAAGACCAGTTCCCTCAGAACTAAGAGCACTCTTCTACTGCCACATTATTCACTTAATTGCTTCTGTAAAATTCAAAACAGTTGCTAAATTCTTAGGTATCCGAGGTTCATTTCATCGATTTAAAAAAAAAAACCGTTACGTTTATAATGCAACAAAGCAAACCTCCAGGATCCTTAAGCAATAGCATAACTCTGTGGAATTGCGAAACTAGCCGTACACTAGAGCAGTAAAGTAGCGTCACAAGACCACCTATATTCCCAAAGAAAACTTTTCTAGACTGAAGTTAGGCCCCAGGGGTCCTCTGAGACGCTTGAAGCCAGTAAATACGTACTCCAATTACCAAATGCCCGTGCTCCATTCATTGTCAGTGTTGTGGCTCCTGGCGCTTTCAGCGGCCCAACGTTGGAGAAGCTGTAGGGTTTGGAGAGGGAACCGTGGAGGACGTTCACTAGGGATCACCAGAGATCAGGGATAGGAGGATCCGAACCAGGGATTCTGGGGGCCAGGAATAGGAGGACCCAAACCGGAGACAAGCGAGGATCAGGATAGGTACACGCACACCAAGGTTGCCAGGGGCCTCAAGATTAAAGGACCAGCGCCGGGGGATGAGGAGGGGCCACGGATGTGAGGACCCGCACCAGGGATGCACGGGTCCTTGGGGCAAGAGGATCTAGGACCTGAGCGCCGCTCTCCCGGCCAGAGCTGTAGGAGGCGAAGGCTCCTTCAGTACTAACTGGAATACTCTCAGCAGGACTTCTGGAAACTTTTCTGGCAGAAGGGCTCCCAGCAAGATGCCGCGGGGGCCCAGGCCCGGGCCGCAGCCCCCACCCGCGTTGTGCGTCCCGGGGTGGGCCCGGCTCACAAAGCCCCGCGTGACGCCCTCTGGGTCCGGCCCCGCCCTCGCGTCACCACACCGGCGCGGAGCTGAACTTCGGCCCACTCTGACCTTCCAAAGGCGCACGGAGGTCCGCTCCGAGCCTGAGAACCCACGGAAGGCGCACAGCTGCAGGTCCGAAACACCCTCCGGCCTCAGCCCGGCCCAGGCCACGTAGGACCGCGCCTGCGCACTCCGTACGGGCCGCCCTGGGGCCGCCGAAGGGACCCGCAATGCCAAGGCAATGACAGCTTCCGGCCGCCAGGGGGAGACCTGGGTCGGGCACTGAGGATTGGGAGAACAGAGGTTGACTGGAACCTGGGACCTTATCTGACAAGTGTACAGTGTTAAATCTGTGACGTAATACCAAAACAATTAACAAAACCTCCACAAGGCTGGGAGCTGGAGAGATGGCTCAGCAGTGAAGAAGAGGTCATTAGTTTTTATTTGTCTCTATAATACATAAAGAACATACCACAATAATTTATAAAAGCAACAATTAAAAGTGAATAAAAGGTTTGAGGAGATCCCTCCAGACAAGATATACAGACCACCAGAAAGCATATCAAAAGATGGTTAATGTCATGAGTCTTCAGGCTAACTCAAATCAAAATGAGGCGTGACTTCTGTCTCATTAAAATGGCTATAATCAAAGCATCCACAGTAAAAGGTTTGACAAGATGCATTCCCGTCCTTCTGCATAACTGGTGGGAATGTTAAGTAAACAAAAGCAGCCCAGCAAGTGTACCCCTAGCTAGAATTGTTCGTAAAAGTATCCGTTTATCTTGATTCAAATAACTCAGTCGTTATAAAAATTCCCCGAACTCTCTTAACACCACCTGTAATCACCTGGGTAGAGTCCTGATGGGGCATGGTCTATGTTAGGTTGGATGTGTGGGGTATCTTAAATAAATTGATTGGGACGACCCAGCCCACTGTGGGCAGCACCATTTCCTAGGTAGGAGGCCCTGAAAGACTGGAGAAATTGCACTGGGCACTAATTAGTCAGGCAAGCAAGCACGAGTGGATTCCTTTCTCTGCTCTTGACTGTAGGTGTGATTTATCTAGATGTTTGATTTCCTGCTTGACTTTCTCACATGCTCCTCTAAATCACAGCAACAAATGAAACTAGGACACACTCCTGTTTATTTTATTTAAGTGAATCAGATAGGATTTTCTAATGGCATCCTGCCTTAATTCTTTGAACTGCTTCCAAATCATATGCTCCAAATCACTTTACAATGTCATATCCACAGTGAGTGTGTGTGGGGGGGGTATGGGTGTGGTGTGCTTGCTAGGCAATAAATCCATCCATTTCTTTAGGCAATAAAATTAAGCCACTTGACTACAAAACTACTTGCTACCAACTAATTCTAGTTATTCACACACTCAATTTCTAGGAAATACTTCAAAATGGCTTTACAAAGATTGACAATTTGGAGTGGTTGAGACCTGGTATTTCCAGCATGCAATGTTCAAATTAATGTCTTCATCCTTTAGTGGTATCTAGATGGGGACAGACACACACACACACACACACACACACACACACACACACACACACACACACACACACTTGCAGCCATCCTCATCCCTAATCTAGCCTCAGCAACAGATAGGAGAGGTAGGGGGAAAGATGCTGGGACCCTTCCTCTCTGGGAAGGAAATCCCTTTCAATTTGGCCATGGAGCCTGCTCTTGGCTGTAACAGTCTGGGCTAGTTTCCATCTCAAAAAAATGGAATTAGAGGGGGTCGGGTCGGGAGAGAAAGAAAGACAAGATTCAAATGCAAAAAGCTTCACTGCTCTTATTGGGTTTTAGATTTTTTTTTTAAAAGGAGTGTTTCTTCACTTGCTGCATAGTACTAGGAAATTTGTAGAAACTTAAATTTAAGACAATATCTGTTTTTCCCCCCTGGGGCTTTACAGAGCCACAAAGTAGAAGACCCCACTATCCTATTTTTAACAGCTTCAATGAACAGTATGGAGCATATGTAAATAAAATTGGGGTAAAAGTTTCGTCTAGGCTTTCTATCATCTACGACTTTGATCAATTTGATAGCTCTGCTAAGTATTCCCTTGCCATTGTAAAAGCTCGGCCTGTGGTGTGTCACTTGACTACCTGTGAGGGCTCTGACTTTGCACAGGCCACTTCTAAGCCAGCTCCTGAGAGGTGCTCTGTGGTCATATGTATTTTGGTAAAACCCAGGGGCTCTTACCAGTTAAAACCACTGACTCTTCATTTTCTCGTCCTCACTGTTGAAACGGATGAAGAGGTCATTAGAAGACGAGACAAGTTAAGTGGGATGAGTGTTTAGTCTTTGTTCTATGAGATATATTTATGTTTGTGATGGCTTCTGTATACGACTAAGCTATTGCTAGCCATAGTGGTGAAACACTGATTTGCAGGACCATTCTCAGTGCCAACTGTAGGCCCAGTTGACCCTCCATAACCATGATATAAATAAGGACATTGTCCAAGGGCCACATTGCTCTTTCATTATATTGCATCTTATAGGTCAAATGTCCCTCAGCCAAAATGCAGGGGAGCAGAAATATCTCAGACCTCATATATTTTAAAATTCAGAATGTTCATACAGATATGATGAGGTATTATGGCGATGATGAGACCTAAATTCCAACAGGCTTCATTTATGTTTCATATATAATGCACACACACAGGCTTAAGGTGATTTTGTGCGATTTTAGCGACTTTACATCTTGACTGTCACCTATGAAATCAAATGAGGGATTTGGCACCATGGCATCACAAACTTTCCAGTCTTGGAACATTCCAGCCTCCCAGATTAGGAATGACCAACCTGCCCAACATTCAGCACCGTGTGTGCGGAGCAGAGACAGGAGCTGAACTTCATACAAAATATAATCTACAGAGTTAGTCCAACCTCTAGGCTCAGACAAACATATAAGCAAAGGCCTTGGGTTTTTTGTTTGTTCATTTGTTTTGTTTTGTTTTGTTTTGTTTTATTTTCCATCAACAGCTTGTCAAGTCCCCTGTCAGCAGGCCTGAGTTTTGATAAGTGAGGAGAGATGGCTAAGTGGGTAAGAGGGTTTGCTGAACAAACATGAAGGTATGAGTTTGAATCCCCAGCATTTGATGTAAAAGGCCAGTTGTGGCCGCACCTCAGCACTGTAACTCCAGAGGTGACAGGAGGATTGCATGGGCTTGCTGGCACTGTCACTCTGAGTGAGAGAGTCTGTCTCAAGGCTAAGGTGAGAAATGGTTGGGCAGGACACTGAGTGTCTACCTCCGGCCTCTGCAGTTCACAACCCACGGGCTCTCACACACCAATGAATGATAATCAACTAGAATTGTCCATATTAAATGGTGAAGCTGGAACAAATTCTCCTAGATTTCATAACATTGGTCTTGACAAACAATGCTAAAGGAGATGAATTTTACTTACTTACTTATTCTCTTGGAAACCTTACAATGTTTCCTAAGAGAAAGATTGTTTAGACCAATTAAATTCAGTAGTTTTCATTTGAGCAAAACAAGATGACTGTGAATCAGAGGTACAGCACTTTCTGAGAAATACAGCAGGATCTGACAGCACTCATAGACACATGGCAGGCAGCCTAGAGTAATCTAATGAGCTGGGCTCAGTCCACCAGCCCATTGGTTACAGTGTAAGCAGTACTTACAGCTTAGTTAGCTAGCTAAAAGGCCTTTTGCAATCCAGCAAAATCATCTTTCTGAAAAGTTTGTACCAATATCATTTTCTCAAACCGAGCAAAGGCTGTTTTATTTCATTTCCCTTGGGCTGGAGAGACAGCTGTGTTCGAGAGCACACAGAGGACCCAGGTTCAGTTCCCAGCACCCACACAGTGGCTCACAACCATCTCTGTCTCCAGCTCCAGGGCATCTGACACCTTCTTCCACGGTTACTGTATGCATGAGGTGTATGTATGTGTGTATGTATGTATAATATATATATATATATATATATGCAGGCAAAACAACCATAAAATAAAAATAAATATATCCTTTCATTTTTTATTTTTTATTTCAGGATTTCTCATGCACAAATAAGGCAGCTCCCTCTGACAAGAAGATGAAAGCCCCAGAAGTTTGCATTGTGGATTCCTGGTCCACAGCAAGTCCCTGCCAGAACCAAGATTTACTCCTTTCAGACCTGTTATTTTCCCTGCCCTGAAGACTGTGTGTTCCATGTGAATGGTTTTCATACATCTTCCTTGAATTCAATCCAAACCGTGTGGAATGAGGTTTGTTGACAGAAAACATGGCCAAGGTTTGTAGTTAGCATGACTCATGGCTGAAACTAGCCTCTTTGATTTGAAACCTTGATATGTCTGGGTGTTCTTTATGCCAAGAGATAATGCATTTCATGAAAATCAGAAAGATCTTACTAAGTATTTTTGCCAAGGTTGAGGAGGTTAGCTTTAAAAATGGATATATTTAATACCATGGACTATCTATCACAGGGACCGGTATTTGAATCTTAGCAACTTTGCCTACTTCCTGTTTGGAATTAGGCGACCACTTGCTAACCTCAAAGCCCCAGTTCCCAGTTTATAATGTTGGGATAGCAGTGATTTCTACAAAGGATTATGCTCAGGATTAAATAAGATAATCTATGCAAAGCTCTGGCTCTCGGTGGAAGGGCCAGGCTGCTGAGCTGTCTGTGCAAGAGCACAGACCCTGGAGCCGGTGCCCACACTGAAACTCAGAGTCTGACACTAACCTTTGTGACTGACTGGGCCAGTTTGCTTTGCCCAGCTGCACCTCCACTTTCCCACTGTTAAAACCCAGCAATGACAGTGGCGACCTGCTTCCCATCGGTGTGAATTGCTTAACAGAGCGCCTAGCAGAGTAGATGTACAAAGCTGTTGTCTAAAACAAATCTCTCTGAGGAGCTTGAGAGATGGTTTGGCAGTTTAGTGCATGGACTGCTCTAGAAGAGGATCTGGGTTCTATTCGAAGCCACCCACCCACCCACTTGGCTGCTCATAACCTTCTATAATTCCTGTTCCCGGAGATCTGACACCCTCTTCTGGCCTCTTCAAGGAGTGCACACATATGGTGCCTGAATATATATATATATATATCCCTGCAGACAAAACACCTATACACAAAAGTTAAAATTAACCTACTGATATATAAAATGGAGGTTACTCGACACTGTGATAACAGGTTAAAATTGATTTCACCCAACGTTATAATTTTGGACTTTCTGTTTTGTCTTTCTTTAGGAAAATAGATAACACACCATACCCAGAGTGCTAGGCCTTATGGCTACTAGAATAAGGGGGTAGAGTCAAGAGCAGGAAGATGGGAGGAAGGAAAGGTATTAGGAAGGCCTTTTAGGTCTATGTGACAAAGCGATCATGTGACACCCAGTATTTCCTGAGAAGGAGCAGGAGGGTTGTACATAGGAGAAAATGACAGAAGTGCTCTTGTGAGGCTTCCTACTCACATGGCTCTAATGTTTGGCAAAGTGGCATTAAACCATCATGCTGACAGGAACTAAAACTCACTGTGTAACCATATTACACACAACAGGAATACTGATGTGACCCATCTCAGTTTCAACATTCATGCCGTGGGAACGCAAACCAGAGTCAGGGTTTCTATCCCTGTCTTCTGAGGAGTGCATGCGGGACGCTCAACTTGGGAGCTTGGGGAGCATCATCCAGTAAGCTCGGCAGAACCAAAACTAGCAGAAAGGGTGCACTTGCTACAGGACACAATTCTGAATCATGGAACCTAGATAGTCTCTAAAAAGCAGAGCAGAAGAAACTGCTATTCTGTGTGGGGCAATGGACCATGCCACCAGACAGAAAACCTGTAAGGTTGAGTGGATTCAGGAATCCCAGCAATTCTCATGGTAGGCGCTTAAATCTGCTCCCCACAGGTTTCAGTCCTGGAACATGTGACCACAACACCCAATCGAGAGGACAGTGACAATCAGATGTGGCAGCCCTCAGACTAAGTCAAAAGAAAGCATCTGCCTTTAGATCCCAACCCCAAAATGTTTTTAAGGTCCTGTCCACAAAGAATAAGGTGCACAAGTTATTTCACCAAAGATCCTCTGACAGTGCCTGTCTTTCTTATCGATCTGAAACACTCCAGGGAAGAGTATGTGACCTTGACCTCAACCTCGGCAGCCGAGTGCTCAAGCCGATAGCAGCCACTTCAGGCTCAGTGGTGGCCCCAACCATGACCCCTAGCCATCCACTGTGTCACCTGAAGAGGCCCCACAGCCTGGAAGTCTTGCTCCAGCGGCTTCCTGTTTGAGAGCTGCAACTCTTTGGCCACCCCAGCTGGGCCAGAGCCCCGTGGATAGCGCTCGATATGCCGACCAGCAGTTCTGTGCAAATTCCACCGGGTTATAAATAAGAAGGAACTCTGAGAATTTGCACACTGGGTACTTCTGTGTGGTTCTGCCTCGTGGATCCACCTCCCAGGAGCATTGGTGTGATTATATTTAAAATAACTTTTCACCCTTCAAAACCCCTCTTCATTCTGATAGAAAATGGAGAATGTTCCAAACGTTACTAGGTATCTCTACTGTTTCTTTTAAAATCATTTTATCAACTAGTCCTGCCTCATTCCACCACACAGACACCTCTCTGTTCCGCCATCTTCCCGGCAGCTCTGGGTGGATGTAACGTAGGGCCTCAGTCTTCCGTGAGTGCGTGGGTGAAGAGCACACACAAGCCCAGGAACGGCTTTGGAGAACTGGTTCAGTTTGGGGGTGGGGGTTATTTATGCCCCCTGGGGAAGTGGGTAGGGTCTCTGGAGCAAAGTTTGGGGTTATTTATGCCCCAGGGGTGGTGGATGGTTAGGGTCTCTGGGGCAAGGTTTGTGTGGCCATGTTCAATTGGCCAGGATAGGGGCGTAGGAGGATCCTTCATCTGCATACTCAGGGGCTGGGGAGTCCAAGGAAGCAAACCTTATAAGGTCAAACAGAAAGTGAGGTCTGATAACCAACCGGCAGGGTAGTAAATTCTTACTGGGGTTGATAGCGCGGCAGCTGACTTTCAGGTGCCGGGCTGGGAGAACGAGAGAGCCAATGCCGACCATCCTCATATAAGGTGTATTTAGGGTTGAAGCTTTCCTTGAGACCCTTCATCCTAGGTAATTGCAGTCCCTCACTTTCCCACTTCTCCACGCATATTTATTTGTTCATTGGAAAATGCTGGCCTCACCACCGAGGGCCATGTGGATGTCTGTGCTGCAGCCTGAAGCCATGTTGAACCCTGTGCAGCGGAGGCCATGTCTCTTTCCACAGCAGCCAGGGATTGACAGTGTTGATGTTGGTGACGTGTGTTGCCACTGAGAGCGTTGAGCATGTCTGCCCTGATCTGTGATCTGTGTAGGCTGTCACCTAAGGCTATGCTAATGTCCTTGGTCTGGGCTATTGTCTTAAGCTACCTTGGTGTCTGTGGGCCCTGATGCTTGAAATACCCACACATGACCCGGAAGGCCATGTTGGTGTCCTCGATCTGTGTTGCCAATGAGGGTTATGACGGTGTCTGTGGCCCACTTCAGCAGAGAGCCATGTTGATGTCTGTGACCGAGACCATGCTGATGTCCACTGCAAATGCTGCGGCAGAGGAGGACCACGAGGAAGTCCTTCTGACTGTAAAGGGTAAGGAAGCCACTTCTGCAGTGGCACCAGGGACTGCAGACTCATAGTTGACAAAGAGGGGCAGAGGAGGCCTCAGTGACAACCCCACCCTCATGCCCCCAAAATAACAGAAAACCATCAAGGAGAACTCTTGAAGTGTGTGACAAGGCTGCTGAAGTGTAGCTCTCCACAAGAGATGGCTTCTAGGGGGGGTGTGGGGAAAGAGTCAGTTTTCTTTAAGGGGCTGGCCACTGAGGGTTTGACCATACTCCAGTGAATATATTGGCAACACAAGTTGAACTTGGTTGTTGTTGTTTTTATTTGCTTTTTTGTTCTCCTCCTCCTTCTCCTCCTCCTCTTCCTCCTTCTCCTCCTTTTTCCTCTTCCCTCTTCTGGGGAGAGGTTATAAGAGTGGGCAGACCCTGAAAGGACGAAGAATTGAGTGTAATTGAGTGTAATGATAATGATATGAAATTCTCAAATAATCAATAAAAATGTCATGAATAAATGAATAAATAAATAAATCTTCTCGTTTTTGTTTGATTTGGTTTGTTTTTTGTGAGTCAAGGTTTTGTGATGTAGCCCAGGCTGGCCTCAAACACACCATGTAGCCCAGGCTGGTCTCAAACTCACTACCTTCCTTACATCTGACGTGCTGGAATTATAGCTGGCTGCTAAAAAGTATTCTTAAAAAAGAAAAGATTTTATGTATATGAGTGTTTGCTTGCATGTATGTCTGTGCACTACGTGAGTGCATTGCCCATGGAGACCAGAAGAGGGTGTCAGATCCCCTGAAACTGGATTTAGAGATGGTTCTGAGCTGCCACATGGTTGCTGAAAACTGAACCCAAAGTCCTCTGTAAGAATCATCAGCACTTTTAACTGCTGAGGCATCTCTCTAGCTCCTCTTAGAGGATCCAGATAATAACCAATATGTACTGATTAAAAGTCTTTGGTTTAAAATAAAATTATTGGTTATAAATAGAAATAATGAAATATTTCTGCCTGTGTGACACTAGGAGCATCTCTGAAGGCCCTGTGAACACTGGCCTTTGCAATTTATTTTAAGAAGGTGATACCCTGACTCCAGCCTCACTGGGCAGAAATGGCCAACATTAGCCATGGGGAGCCTCAGGGGGCAGAGCATCTGTGAATCCAGATCTCAGGGGTCAAAACTGACAGCAAAGTTTTCCCTAGACCTGCTAGACAAGTGAGTCATCTATTGAAGAAATGTGTCTGACATCATTTTCTGAAGGAGACATTCCTATCGGATAGAACCAGGTCTCAGAATGCAGACCATGCTTCCCCTCTCCCCTCTGAGCTCTACTGTACTCAGCTCTTCTCAGGAGGCCTCTACCCAGTGTGGTTCAGCACAGAGCCCCAAAAGTGGGTTGACATCCCAGAAATCCTGCAATCCCCCAGCCTCTCAGTCTCAAGTCAACAGGGAGAAGGAAACCCCCATCTTTATTAACTTGAGTATTTCTATTTACATTTCGACATCCCAGAACATCCCCCTAACAATCCCCCCCTTCTCTATGGGTGTTCCTCCCATGTCCCCATTACCACCCTCCCCCAACAATCACATTCACTGGGGTTTCAGTCTTAGCAGGATGAAGGGCTCAACAGGATATTCATTGGAGGTTAGGAGTCCAGGGTCAACCATTTTTTGGGTAGTGGCTTTGGAAGCTTTATTTTTTTGGGGTCTTTTCTTTTCTTTTCCTTCAACGGGGTCCTGCTCTCAGTTCAGGGGTTTAATGATGGCATCCGCCTATGTATTTGCCTTGGCTATGTCTCTCAGGAGAGATCTACATCCAGTTCCCTGTTGGCCTGCAAGGTTTGCTTCATCTATCTTATCTAATGGGTGGCTGTATATGTATGGGCCATAAAGGCTCTGAATGGGTGTTCCTGCCTCTGTTCTAAACCCCTCCCTATTCCCTCCCAAGGGTATTCTTGTTTATTTTTTGATCATCCATCTTGAGTTTCATTTGTTTTGGGTTTCCATTTGGGCTCATTTAATGAGTGCATACCATGTGTTTTTTTTTGCTACACCAGGATGATTTTCCAGTTCCTCCATTTACCTATGAATTTCATAAAGTCATTGTTTTTGATAGGAGTAATATTCCATTGTGTAGATGTACCATCTGTATCCATTCTCTGTGAAGGGCATCTGGGTTCTTTCCAGTGTGGTGGAACATAGAAGAGCATGTGTCAGAAACAAGCCAAGACAAGAAATTGGAAACGATGTCCCAAATGTAATATAAAATACCTTGATGTTTAACCAAGCAAGGAAAGACTTGTCTGTTTATTTTAAAGACATTTTGTTCCTGGGTCATTTTAAATCGCAGCGTTGCTTTTGGCATGGGGTATCTAGAAGACAAGTGTGGGAAAGACAAGACCAACTGGATTGAGATCCTTATGTGACACTTGACATCTTTTTAAAAACCCCAGCTCAGTCCTTTGAGTACTTGACAGTTTTGATTTCAAGCACCCAACCTCTCATAATTCTGCTTCCAGGGGATTCAATGCCTTCTGGTTGCTGAACGTATCAGGCACCGATGTGGTGCATGACAAACACTCATGCACACAAAATAAGGATAAGTCTTCAAAAAAATAATAAAAATACAGTCAGATTTACTAAGGCTGTGGAAGGGCCTGACTGTACATTTTGAGGGGGTGGGGGTGGGGTGCTGGTGCACAGCCTGTATTCTAAGTGACATAGAACCCAGGTGTGTTCTATGAAAAAGAAAAAGAAGCCAGGGATTTGTTTGGTAAAAGCGAGGTATGGTGCGGGGATAGGAGATGCCTCTGTGAGACAAGGCTGAAGCATCCCTTCCTCCTGAGGTACCAGACACACCGGGTATAGTATAGAGTAGAGTTTATTTAGGGCATAGGGAGAAGAGTTGAGGGAGTAGAGACACAGAAAGAGAAAAGCAGTGGGGGGGAGGCCATGAACACATGGAGAGAGGGGGGGGATGAGGAGAGAAGGGTAACTGGGGCAGGCCTAGAAGGAATGCTAACCCCAGGGAACTTCTTACAGGTGCTGGTCTATAAGAATGTTACAGGACTTTCTTCTGAAACCTACAAGAATTTTAAAGATCTCCAGTTGATTTCGTTTCTTCTCTTATTACCTTTTCTGCGGAAGTGTGTGAATGGAATTGCAATCTTTCCCTAGAGTCCAGGGATCCGGAGTTAACTAGACCCCCACCCCCACCACGCTACCTTTATCCCCGAAATCATCAACAGCGAGATGCTGCCTGTTCTAGCCTCCTTTCTCTTTGACTTTAGCCATGAAATCTTAGAGTCCCCGCCTGCCATCTTTGTAAACTAAAGGAGCAGACAAGGCACTGAATGACCAGTGTTCCAGTTGTGTTGGTTTGTGTCACTTTCTTTTGAAATTAGTCTGCAATTGGATCAGCACAGAAGGTGGCTGTGAAACACCGTACACAGTAGTAGTTCACTCAACACCTCCAGCAGGCTCAGAGCGGTCCCGTCCCGGCATGCCAACAACATAGCACATGTCTCAGCACATCCGCAGGACAGCGCCGAAGCCTGGTGTCTAGCTTCTTATTTTGAAAAAAAAAAAAAAAAAAAAGGCTTCAAGAAAACGCAATTGACACTAGCTGTGCATGTGCTTCCCACAGCTTTCTTCAAAGAAACCTTCAACATAGCCATGGGACATGCTCAACACCAAGACGTGTATGCTGGGTCAGTACTAGTAACTAAACTTAGCATTAATATTTTTATGTTCAGTCATATTTTTGAATGGAGAAGTACACATACATAATTCTGAAAAAGCACCACCACCTTCTGGGGGTAGAGGGTTCACCTTGTTTCTCTATGGTCTTATCTTGTTCCACAAAGAGTCACCATTAGTCCTTGTGAGCTCCACCATCGTCGTATCTTTAGAGTCCTTCACTGTTCTAGGACACTTTCCTTTCTCTTGTGGATTTTTCTAAAAGCCTTCCCCTTTTAACTCTAAATAATTCCTTTTCCTTTCCCCATGTGACCGATATTTGTTAAACACAAGGCCTTCATAACCAGGTTCCTGTTTTTGCGCTGCCAGGAAAAGAAACCTATTGCTTTCGAAATGCTTCTGAAGAGTCAATAAACCTGGCCAACTTCCCAAGATGCCTCACCCCACTCTTACTCTCTCTGTCCTGCTCTCACCACACCCTGCCTGCAGCTGTTCAGGGCAGACACGGAGATCCAGCTGCTTGCTTGCTAAGTCTCTGAAATGCCACACATTCCATGGAACTGGATCCTCTCTCCACCAAAACTGTCACACAGTGCTCAGTGCCCCCCCCACTTCAGCACTACCCTTAGCTGCTATGTCTCTCCTATATTTGTCTCTCCTACCCTCTACACTTCTCAATATTTCAAGAGTAATTACAGGAACCCATCAATGCCTGTATTTACTCACTGGTTCTGTTTATGAGAATAAGAATTTAGCTGATATTCTAAGCACGACTGAGTTCTGAAAAATATTACTTACAAAAGGCTGGAGACCAATGTGTTTTCTCTTCAGAATGGTTACCCATCAGACTGGAGAGACAGACGGTGGCTAAGGGCAGTGGCTGCTCCTGCAGAAAAGCCTGGTTCAGTTTCCAGCACCCACATAGCAGTTCGCATACACTTCTAACTCCTGTTCCAGGGGATCAGACATCCTCTTCCGGCCTCTGTGGACACTATGTGCATGTGGTACACAGACTTGTGTACGGGTAAAACACCAGTACGCGTAAAAATAAACAAACCTTTAAAAAGGCATAGTGTACCTGGGAGAAAAACCATCTCATACGCTCCTTTTAAGGAGGGGTTCTGGGGAAGATGAGTGAATAGATGTTGGCATCCCCCCTTGGGGGGATGGGATGCATAGCTTTTACGTTATTGTGACATGGACTGGTGTGAGCACAGGTACAGACATCTGGCATGGGGTTCAATGATATTTAAATATATAAGAATAAATAACCATCCATCTCACGTAGTGTCAGCTGTATGAATTATTTGTGTTTCCTGTTTTCATCCCAATACAAGTTAGACCTTAGCATTATACACAAGGAAAATTTTTTTAAAGAAAAATCACAATTGCTTGCTACCAACTGGTGCTCGTGGCTCTAACTCTCAAGGTCATTGACACTGCTTTGGAGGAGACAGTGATTTGGGAGTATTTTTAATGTATCAACAACATGAGATTCTTTGCTTTGTCTGTCCCGCCCGCCCTCCCTCCTCCTAGTTTGCTGACACATTAGCTACCCTTTCAGCTGCTGAGAGTGCAGGAATGAACAACACAGCATGTCCCCTGCTGTCAGCAGGATGAGCACAGTGAACAGATGGGGGCTGAAGAGCCATTGATTAAGAGAAAGACTTAATTTTTCAAAATCATGTTTATTAATCACCAGTTTTCTGCTTTTCTATAATTCCTAAGATGCTCTGTCCAGATATTTTCACTGTCTCCTTGTGTAATAAACACTGGTGAGAAGCTACTTCTAATGTGTGTCCTTCCTGATAAGCTGTAAGTGTAATCAGTTGGCTGTTACAGTGCTCAATATTGAAGCCAGTCTCTGTAACGCTTTCATTTCTGAGGGCAAAAGTAAACTAAACACCATAGGCTGCTACATATCACCATCAAGGAATACTGTTGCAGTTTTTCTCTACATACTTCTACTTTTCTCCAAATTAAATCAGCCACTGATTTGTTCCTCTTCCTCCTGTCCTTTCTTTCTTTTCTCCCAAGTGCCGACATTTTGTCTGCTTCATTTTTGTATGGAGACTTTAAACAGCAAGAGGCCTGGGCAGGATGAAAGCCACAGCACCCAGTAAGCCATCTAGTCTCTTAATAATTGTAGCAAAATCCGCAGCCAGAAAATTAGAATTTTTAGTACTATTTCACTCTATCCCTCCAAATCCTGCTGTGATTTTTACAGATTTTTTCCCCCTCTAGGTTTTAGGTTTCATCTGGAACCATGCCTGCTACACGCCAGCTGTGACAAATGCTTAGATTCTGGTTTGGAGCATGTCCAGTCCCAGTTGCTTCCCTCAGGAATCATGGAAGATCCCTTGCCAGACTTAAAGAAGAGTCAGACTCAGCAGCCTTTGTTTCAGGTGACCTTACCATGCTTCCCAGGTCACTGATTAGCTTTGCAAAGCTGAGCCTGGAGAGATGCCTTAGCAGTTAAGGGTCCTGGCTGCTCTTGCAGGGGTTCAATTCCCTGCATCCACATGGCTCCTCACAACCATCTGTTAACTCTAGTTCCAAGGGATGCCCTCTTCTGGGATCCTCGGGTTCTAGGCAAGCATATGGTACATATACATGCAAGCAAACAATCATATGTGTGTGTATGTATGTATGTATGTATGTATGTATGTATGTATGTATGTGTATGCATGTATGTATGTGTGTATATGTATATATTATGTACACACATATAATAAAAACAATTGGTAAAAGGACTGCATTCATAGGACCCATGAAATCCTGTTCTTACATTGCTATTCCCGTTGCTACCCTTTCAGACTCACTCGGAGTTTCCGTGTCTATGCAGCAGCCCTCACCGTGCACAGGGCAGCGAACTCACTGCATGTGGAAACATGGACCCGGCACTGTGAGCTCTTACCTTCTAAAGACAGGAGCATAGTGGAAGGTAGACAGAGAATCAGCCCTAAAAGTAAAACCGCCTACTCCTTAAATGACTTCTGAAGGCTAGGGACGGGGGCATAGGTAAAACAATAGCATTGGCGAGACTGTCCACCAAGATGAAACCTTCAAGCCGCTTGCTTACGGTTCCCTTCCAGAATTGAGGAGTGAGTCACAGGAGGAAGGGGGGAGGGGAAAGCGGGGTGCAGCGCCTGGCCTGGCCTTGGGGAAACAAGGAAACTCACTGAAAAGGCTCTTTCATTCTCCTGGCAGAGGCAGCCTTGCAGCTGGGGCCCCCACTGCTCTGATGCTGGCTGGTGGCCTCTTGAAAGAGCCTGGTAGAGACTGGTCTTAACCCCAACCTCTAGTAATGGGGGAGGCAGTTTAAATGACCACCCAGCAAGTCAAGAGAATCTACTCAATTTAAATTTTAGCTTGGCAGTCTGTCTTTTGAGACCTAGGATAGCAGCTCCAGGCTATTCACAGTGATAGCAAAGCCCATGTCGGCTCAAATCTCTCAGGCAAAATGTCTTGCTATTTGCATCGAGTCCAATACGTATTCAACTGTAGCAGCCATCATCCGAAAATTGAAATCTGAAAACATCCCATTAGCTTTTTGAGCACTCACTCCTGCCCTAAATGGAAATTCCATCCGTGCGTTGTGTTTTACAAATTAAAGACTTCATGTAAACCGGAGAGTTTCCTGATGAAAAACTACATTTCCCAGCTTCCCTTGCGGATTACGGAACTCACATCCACTCTTGTAAGGGTCCTTGTTAGCCTTAGGCTTTTTGGACCTCTGTTCATGTGGGTTACAAAAGCGCCCCCTTACTGTGAATAAACACGGTTCCATCCCAGGTAAGACCAGATCTTTCTTTCTGCCTTCATCTTTCTATGGGAGCTTTAATATAATTTAACATAAAGTGCTGAAGATTCTGGCCTAATAGTGGCTCAAGCCTTCTCACAAAAAACCTCCCTGGGTCTCACAGGAAACCTCCCTGGGTCTCATAGGGCACTCAGCCATGGGCCAGGTAACATTTTCTTTTCACTTCTGTGTCCTTTCTCTCTCTCTCTCTCACTGTCTCTCCCTGACAGTCTGACTGAGGTGGGAGGCTAGAATGTGCAGTAACATAGCAGAACACTGGGCCGAGGTAATGGATTGAACCTAATTCAGAGGTGCCCTGGGTAGGTCACTGGAGTTTTCTTCTATCTCGAGACCTGCTTAGTCAAAGGCAGATTTGGAAGCCATGCCTTTACCCCTTCCCACTAGCTGTGAGAAAGTTTAGCTAAGAATTCTAATACCCGGAATTCTCCGCTGGTCCGCCACTTGATCCACTGAAAACCCCGAGAACCTTCCACTGGCCCTGCGGTTCCTTAACCCTGGAACTGTAATGGTTAGAGAGGCCCTCCTACTTTTCCAGGAGCATTTGGTCATTTCAAGACTTAGAAGCTGCTCTCTCTAAGCAACTGGATATTGATATTTACCTCGTCTCTGCCCTGCCATGGCTTCCAAATCCTCCATTCCAAATAATACACCCTCAGCCTGGCTGAAGGCTAATTGAAAAGTTCCGTTTAGGAGACCTTATACCGAGTTTATGTGTTCAACACCCCATCCTAATCTGTCTTTCATATACATTGGATAAGTGACTATTGCAGGCCCAAATTTGGAACTATTGATTTTTAGTATCAACTGATTTAAGTAACTCCACAAGGTGAAATGCTAACATGGGCCAGGGCCCTTCCCCCATATAGCTCACTGTTCACTTTAATCTCTCTCAAGGCCTACAACCACGCCAAGAACCCAGAATGCTCAGCTCTTCTGCAGTCCTCCACACATGCATCTTTATTCCTGAGATAGTGTGGAGTCCCTCTGTCTTAGGTCTCTTTGGCCTAATGCTTTGGCCCACTTGCGTTTCTTCCTCTCCAAACCTAGAAAATCCTGCTTGTCCTCCTTAACAGCTAAGGGGTAAAGGCATGTCAGGTTGTCTGTTTCGTTTACAGATCCACTCAAATTCATTATAGGATATGTAGATCAATGGGTTCAGTCTTACAGGGCATCAAACACCATTTGGGTATGGATAATATTGAAAAAAATCTTTCATGCTCCTAGACCCCACTGAGAAGGCTGGCTCTGAGGCGTGGGTCACATGTCTCTGTGACTGGGAGAAGGAAAACAAAACAGAACACTCAGGAAAAGATACTTTGCCCTTGACAAGGACTAAAAAGTAAATTGTTTCTTAAAGCAGTCACAAAAGGCAAGGCCACTCCCTCAGTGACACACTTCCTCCAACAAGGCCACACCTCCTAATAGTACCACTCCCTGGGCCACAGTAAAATCACCATACAAGGTACAATAAGATTTAAAACATCAAACAGCGTATGTCTGATGATTAAGGCTCATAAATTTCTAAGTTTCTCATTGCTGACTTTGTTGAACTTTAGTGATTTGGCGAAATTGAGTCATTTTGCACGTTATAAAACAGAAAAAATGAGGTTCCCAGTCTCTTGGTGAACTGTATTTATGCCTTAAAATTTATTTTCTCACTAAAAGATCTTCAATTTAAGAATTATAATTTCCAGGTTGGGGATTTAGCTCAGTGGTAGAGCACTTGCCTAGCAACCAAAAGGCCCTGGGTTCGGTCCCCAGCTCTGAATTAAAGAAAAAAAAAAAAGAATTATAATTTCCTAAGGCTCAAACTTAACAGGGATAAACTTGTGAAATCCTAATCTTATAAAAGGAACAAACTTAATTTGAACTGTTAAAAATAATTAAGCTATACAAGTTAATAGTCAGTCATGCTGAGTACAAATGCAAATTATTTATAGAGAGAAGATCAAGGCTAATTTTTATCTCCATTAAATAGCCTTTTCTACATATTGTCAAATTGAAGCCTAAAGCAAGTGGCTCAAATAAGTCTAAAGTAAACTTGAAATTCGTTTCATGTAAAATAATATTTAAAATTAGATACATATATTTTAAAGATTGATTATAAAAGACTGAATTCTTAAGTAAAGTGGGTTGAATTTACAATACACTTGCAGGGCAGGAAGGGCCCAGGCTAGGTAGTTCCCTTGGATGGAGCACAAGCTCCCTTGAGTGGAGCACCATCCCATCAGAGTAAGATGCTGTTAGCCTCATTACAGAACAAAGGTGCATGGGAAGTAGGTCCTTCCAGAAGAATACTGCTTTTGCCTCTGGCTACATAGGCCTGGCCAGCTCTAGCTGTATAGGTCTGACTGGCTCTAGTCATGTTGGCAAAAGCAGAAAAAAAAAATCCTCTTCTTTATCTAAAGATGAATTACTCCTCAAGTCTCACTTGACAGCAGAATGGATTCTATTGCCCAACGGAGGTTCTCAGAGTCTGCAACCACATCTTAAATGTCTTAAACAACAGAGAGGCAAATAGCAATTAGCTCTGGCCACACTGTCCCTCTAACGGATACATGGGGATGCTGTGAACCTACATGCTAGTTCAGTTGTTATGCTGTTTACACTGCCATTCAGTTCTTCCTCTTAGCAAAAGCTAATTACAGCATCCACACCCTAGTCACCCAAGTTCCCTGACTGAAGGAGGATGCCAGGTCGTCTGTCAAACCCACAGACTTTGGCAGTAATGTTCATGGATATTTTCTAAGAAATTCCAAAGCCAATATTTGTCAAAATTCAATTAATGTGGTCCTCTTGCTTTACAAATTGTGCCTCTAAACAGTCAATCTATTTCAGATGGAATGACGTTAAGAATAATGCTTCCCGCTGTCACTGTGTGGTGATTTGGAGATTTGACCATCGGTAGAAGGGATAAAGATTTGGCTTTAGACCTCTTTGCTAATTCAGTCTCTGCTACATGTAATTATTTATTACAGATTTGGCATGACTCACTGCTTTCATTTTTCATCTGTTGGTTGAGTGTATGGAAGGAAAATGTTGTGGAGAAATTTTAAAAGATTCTGACAATAGAGTTGATTCTAGAAATCTTTGTAAAATGAATCATTTCTTGACAGGGCAGTCACTGTCTTTGGGAGTATGGTGCTTTGATTAGGAATGACCTCCATAGACTCCTGTGTTTGATTTGGCCCATAGGGAGTGGCACTATTAGGAGGTATGGCCTTGTTGGAAGAAGTGTGGGGGTGAGCTTTGAGGTCTTCTATACATAAGCTATGCCCAGTGTGGTACACAGTCTCCTTGCTACCTACAGATCAAGATACAGAACTCTCAGCTTCTTCTCCAGCATCATGTCTGCCTACACATTGCCATGCTTCCCACCATGATGATAATAGACTAAGCCTCTGAAACTGTAAGACAGCCACAATTAAATGTTTTCCTTTATAAGAGTTGCCATAGTCATGGTGTCTCTTCTCAGTAATAAAACCCTGACTAAGGCAGGAAATACACTTTTAGATTGGAAATTGAAAAATCACTTCTTTTTGAAGAATACAGCTTAGATTGACTATGCAGTCTGATATTTACTATATAATCTTGGAATATAAGTGTAACAGTTTGGTGCTAATTAAAATGTGTAAGCTATGTTTTCAAATACTAGATATAATCATTTAAAGCAATGGTCTCAATTTAAATTTTTTTTTACCTTAGCAAATTGTTTATAACCAAAATAGTGTTTTACCTGAGATATAATCTGGTTTTGTTCATTAAGTAATAGTTGATATTATTCATATCTGAAACAAATATATAAAGGTCATCATATGTCAAAGCACGGAATACCACTTAGACACCTTGCGTTCAAATTCATTCTTTGGATGCTAAATTTTACTGACTTCTTTTTACAAAGCATCCAGGTACATCTTTCCTATGTTGGAGACTGGTGTAAGTAAATAGCTAATACAGTTACTTTATTCTTCTATAGAACTCTGGTACATGGTTCAGCCAGTAATTGCATTTAACCTGATGTAAATTCTGTATTTAACTTTATCTTATATTGATTCATGTTAACCTTGATGTATACAGTTTCCTTGTACGACTTTGTTTCTTAATGTTGTATAGCTATTATTACCTCCTGACTTGTACTCAGGATCTTTGCCAACTGCTGAGCTTTGTCATAGACCTTTAGAAGAAACCTCTTTTGAATCTTCCGTTATTGTTCTTCTATTGTCTATGAAGCAAGTTACCGAGATTGGTGCCCCCATCCCCTAAAAGCAGTTCAGGTGACCTCTAAGAGGGGAGTAGTGGGCCATCCAACGCATCTCTTCTCTAACCACTCTGGACATTGTTTTAGGGACTCAGAGCTAATTCAGCTGGACTTCTTTGCATCAGTTAACCTCTCTGTCTCACCAGCTCAGATCAGCTTAACCCCCTTTAGGAAGGTTCAACTCATTGGCTGCAGTATTCCAAGATTAAAAAGATCTGACCTCTGCTAAGAATGGGATCTTTGCCCTTTTCAAACAGTGCTGTTTCCATGCCAGCAATTTCTAACTGGTTTTAAAGGAGCTTAAGGACACAGAGACAAGGTGAAACTTCCTTCTGGTTCCCTTCCAATCTGGCTCCTCTTCATCACTCTTTCCTCTCTGTTATCATCATACTTACTTTTAAAAAATGTTTTACTTACTGTCTTTCAATGCCTTGGTTGTTTTTAAAATGTCTTCCTTGGTCTTGCCAAGGTTGGATCCCCAGTGCAGTGGAATATGGGGGAGGGCAATAAGGGGGATGTATAGGGGGAATACCCATATGGGGGAGGGGGAGGGGAGGGAATGGGGGCTTATGAACAGGAAACTGGGAAGGGGAATAACCTTTGAAATGTAAGTAAAGAAATATATAATAAAAATTGAAAAAAATGTTTTCTTTTCTGAACTTCACTCTATACCAAAATGTTCCACTCAAGTTCTTCTAATTGTTCTCACCTTATTTATTCCTGACACATGAGCAAAAAAGACCCTTTAGATGTTGTGGAGAAACTGGCTAAAAGGGACCCTCCTCCCTTTTACCCCAGGCCAGATACAATTCTTTACATTAGTTCTCTGGTTTCACCTGTTCACTTCCTTTGATGATCTGTAGCTGCCTGCTACTTCTGCTAGCTCACTGTGGTCCAACAGTCCTGGCAATGGGACCAGTCACTGTCACCCTGAATCAACTCTATGTCTACTTTCTCTCACCAACCTAGTCTGTCTCTCCTGCCTCTGTTCCTCCCCCTCCACCAACCTTTCCAGAAAAATCTCCTGGTTCTCCACTGTAGCCAGATCATCTGTTTACAGCCCTCTAATAATCATTTTACAAATCTCTCCAGGAGGAACACAGGACAACAATGGCCTGATCCATCACAGCTGATCAAGTTAAGACTCTCCTTCTGCTTCTTGACCTGAGGACCCCCTCTTCAATCGACTCAGAACTAACCCCTCTAACAGAGACATACATCAGCAGAAAATAGCTATTTTATCCCCTGCAAATTTTATCCCCTCTTAGGGTTGAAAATGATAGTTACTTGTTGAAAGACTACACTTCCCAGATTCCCTTGCAGACTATGGAAATCATTTCTGCCCCATGAGGATCCTGTCTCTCTTCTTCTATAGACATTTTGGCTATCTGCTCACAGGAGTTACAAAAGTAACCCTCACACTGAACATGGTCCCTCCTAAGGTCAGACCAAGCCCCTCTTGCTTTAAATCATCTAATACAAACCTGCATTCAGAATGTTGTATATAAACCTGCATATAAAATATTAATAAAATTCACTTTTAAACTTGGGTCTTATCCCATACAAATTCCCCCAAAGCTGTATGGGCCTGTGTTATGTACTTCATGGATCAGAGTAAAACAATACTTAAAAAAGCTGTACATTGTCATATAATACAGTGGAAAACTTTTGACCCACAGTTTGATGAACTTATAGATATAGACACTTGGTCAGGGGCGTTCAGGCCCATCGTAAGCAGAAGCAACTGACAGAATGGAAGAGAACATCTGCTGTCCTGGTCTGCAGGGGGCAGAATGAACCCAGGGAATGACAGATGAAGGAGAGGGTTACTCTCAGACTCTACACAGCCTGCCTCCCTGTGGTCAAACACCGGGCATTTCCGATTCTTTCATCTCTAACCCCCTCCTACCCCCCAATGCCAATTTTAGTACCAAATCTTGGTGTCAATTTGAGACTTCTTTGGGGGAGATTTGTGCCAAATCTCTAAAGCTTGCTCTAGCTACAGCATTGTTCAGAAGATAGACATTCGCCAGGCTCACTCCAAGCCTCGAGGTCATATTTTGCCTTGACTGCCTTCCGGGGGCCTGTATCCTTATTGTCTGGATGGGGATTCTGGTGCTATTCTTTCAGGAGAGGGTGGACTCGGGAAGGAAGTTCCAGATCTCATAAGATACTTGCCATGCTCATAGCCTGGGTTTGCATTTTCTCAGGGGAGTTCCTTTCTTCAGCAGCAGAAAGCTGGCTCTGAGTTCAGCATGCAGCAGCTTAGCTGTGGCCTGTGGTATGTCTGTTTTGTCATTGCATTTCGTCACAGATTGCTTCCTTCAGACACATGTCAGGCTTCACCTGAGGCTCTGGGCTTCTAGAAGGCCTGAGAGCCCATGTGGCAGATGAGGGATGTGTTTGATGGATGATGTTGTTCCCAAGCAGAACCATTTCCTCCTGTGCCACCCTCTGTGCCACTGCATTTTTGTGACCTTAGTTTTAAAAGGTGTGTGTGTGTGTGTGTGTGTGTGTGTGTGTGTGTGTGTGTGTGTGTGTGTGTGAGATGAGAGTGAACCATCTCCATCTTCCCATCATTCTGTTGCTCTCTCCTGCTTCATTTCATGCATCTTGTCTGCCTGGATTCTCTGACATGGACCAGGGTACATTGTGGACCAGGTTTGGTCGGAGACCCTGTCTCAAAAAGTAAGGCAGAATGCAACTGAGGAAGGCACCCAGCATTGACAAGTCAATCACAAGGATCGTGAGCCATGGAACCAGGACTGCTGGTACCTCTTTGTCACCCTGCCATTTCATGCTATCTTAAGCAAGCTGTCACTTTGTTTCTGTCTTAGGGCATTGCAGTGACTTCCTTGGCATCATGGCCTCAGTGGGAACATTAGATTCTTCTAAGTACCTCCTCTGACCACCTAATCCTAATCTCCCTCCCCTCCCCTCCCCTCCCCCCTCTCTGAAATGTATCATTTCATTTTGAGAAAGTTAATTTTCCCAATGAAATGTTAAAAAGTCTTCTGTCAAAATTCCTCAGTCACCTTAAATCAGGAAGACAATAGCTATGTTTTTTTTTTAAAGCTCATTAGACTAGAAGACCTGACTACTAATTATTACTGAAATATAATTGAAATTCATAACATGTCAAGAATATTTCCTTTTAACAAAACTTCTTCTTAAAATGTGGAAAGGGAATAAAAAGAAGAATTCCAGGCAGTTCCCCCACAGGATTTGTTAACTGTGTTTTGATCCCTGTCCACTGAAAGATCCAGATAACCACTCCTCTGATTCAAATCTGAAGCACTGTGGTTTGATCTCGTTTACCCCCTGTGAAAAGGATGTCAGAGTTTAAGCGCCATGGTGGGGAATGAGAGGGCAACAGTTTAATGCTCTGTAGGGAAGGAGCCTTCCAGGGAGACCCATGTATGGATGCATTTGCCTGCTCTTTACCAATTTCCTTGCCTTTGTCCTGGGCTCTACAGCGCTACCCTGTACCAGGCTCAAGTAGCCTTGATTTCTATCTGACACTCAGACAACCCAAAGGATGTGATGTGTAGGGTTTTTTTCTTTCTTTTTTTTAAAGTACTATATTCATAACCCTGAGCAATTCAGAGCTTCTCAAATCTCCACTGCTCTCTTCAGCTCCCTGGTTGTGTCCTCTACCAACCTTTCTCCCTCCTGAGCCTAGTGACTGACAGATGATTCTTCTCTGAATACATCTGGCTTAGGTCTGATCCTACAGGGGCTTTCCTGCTGCATCACCACCAGCACTGAGGGGTGTGCATGGCACATCTTCTATGCTTTATGTTTGTTCCCAAGATGCCCTTCACATGGTTATCACATTTGTGGAAAACAGGCTGGGTACACTGCTTGGAAGCTATTTGCAGTCAAAGGGGTGGGCTATAACAGTTCCATATGCTTTATCATGTGAAAGGTGAGTAAGACTTTCAAGGCATTTTTGATGAATTTTGCATGAGGCCATTGGCTGGAGATAACTACACCTTGGTCTAGTGACATGTCTACGTTTCAGGAATAAGAATGGTTGGAGCCAAGTGGCCTGATCCTGGCCCTTCCCATCCCAAGACAATTGAATTTCAAGGCAGCCTCATTAACAGTTGCTATGAAACAAATCAGGCTATAATAGGATTTTTCATTATTAATGTGTAACAAACCATCCTATGTTTCCTTGGAGAAGGCATTGCCTTCTGAGGAAAATATGCAAGCAATGAAAGTATTCTTTGCTTGACAAATTATCCTAAGTGCCCTGACAGCTCAAATATTTCTTTAGAGTAATTTATTAGTGAATAGGAAACGAGGCTAGGTCCATTTGGGAATGATAGTTTCCTGTCTGTCTTCCTTCTGCCGATGTTGAGTCTACTGTATCCTCCAGGTGCAGATGGTCACAGCAACACATAAATGCAGATCGTCTTGGGCTTACGTTCTATTCTTGAAGCTTATATTTTGTCTGTATTTAAATTTGTATTGACCTTCTTGGGCATGATGGCACACACTGGGGAGGCAAAGACAGGCAGACCTCTGAGTTCAAGGGAAGTCTGGTCTACACACTGAGTTACAAGACAGCTATCACCACATAAAAAGACCCTGTCTGAACAAGCAAACAAAATTCATTGACTTTGGGTACTTTGAAAACTCTAATTTCAAAAATTGTTTGAAGTTAGGCAGCAAGGCAAGAGCCAAGGGGATCCATCTTCTACCCTTGAGGACCAAGAGTCTGTCTGTTCCTTTCTGTCGGATACAATTTCCCACATGGACCCCAAAGATTGTAACATAGGTAAAGTGATAAAGCCAATTCCTTTTTAGGTTTAACACGTATGTCTTTCCAAAATAGAATTGTCTTCTCATCTTTTCTCTTTCTCAAATCGGGCCAGGAAGTCCAAGCAATGGCCAGAGTCCTGAAATTCAAATGCATATTAATGTGTTAATATTGGCTTAGTGAATCAGAGGGCACTGGGGAAATCAGTTTTATACTCTTTCCTATAGGAAAAAAATTCAATTTTCTTTCAGGGTTGCCTGCATGAATTGGAGATTGGCTGTCAGGGTTTTGGGGAATGTAAATATGGTTATTACATTTGGATCTACTGTGGGGATGTTGGTCCAAGAATGAGGTGATTAATAGTTTGCATTTCATGATTAATGCTTCAGTGGAGCCACATAAAGCAAGACAATTCCTGCATGGTGTAGCACTTCCCAGAAGCAGGGAAGTTAGAACTAAAGACCTTTTGAGTTTGTCCTTGAAGGACAATTTTGGAGATAAAAGTTTTCAGTGAAATTCTAGACTTTTTATTAAAAAAAAAAAAGAAGAAGAAAGAAAGCTAATCAGTCAAGTCCCAACTTCTCTATATCTGAGTAGCTGAAAACCAAGTAATTTTATTAAAACTTTTGCCTTCTTTAGGTGAAAGACTCTGGCTTGATGTAAGATCTGTTGTCTGATATCTCACATTTTGCAAGTTTTCATTAAGGAAATGATAGCTGAAACACTATGAGGACTCCAGGTCAAGGCTGTTTGCTAAGCCCCGACTATAAAGCTCCTTCCAGATCAGCTGATGTTCCCTACAGATCCCAGGGAGAGGCACTGTTGTCTACTCTAGGCAGCTTTGCACCATGCACTTACCTTTGTAACCCTCCTCAATGGAGGAAAACAGGGGGGGGGGAAATTTAATAAACCCTGAGAATGGGAGAAATGTTAGAGTCAATGCCTTCTAGCTCTGGATCTCACCCCAATCAGAAGTGGCCGCCTCACTCAACTGTCTTATCCCTTCTGAAATCAGCTAGCACAGGGAGCACCCTGTTCACCAGATGGGCATTCGGCCATTATTTGTTCAATGAAGTTCAGCAGAGCAAACAATTGTTAAATTGTCTGTCATTCTCTAGGTATATAAAATGCAGTTCCGAGTTAGTCTTTGGTGTAATATTCCACTATAATGGTATAGGTAGGAACATATATTTAATTTCCCCCATTCAAACTGCTGCTGGAAGACCACTGCAGTTCCCAGCCATGTCTAAAGGGAGGTCCTGTGCTGGGGCCTCAGGTTAAGTCAACTCAACTATCTTCCAGTGGTGTGTTTTTACAGCTCCCTTCATCCTGCTACAGTGTGGTGGAGCTTGAGGAAAGGGCAGATAGCCCAGGGACAGACTTAGAAATACACAGACTCTCCCGCTCAGCAGCTTCTGTCACACACGCTAGTCTCAATCTCCATCGATGATTACTGCTAACTTTTTATCCAGTTTTATATTTTCCATTCTGGAGGAAGGATCCTTTGAGCTCCTCACCTCACCCATCTGAGCACCCACATCTTCATTATCTTTTACTCCCTCCATCACTAGACCCTACGTGTTTACATATTATAATATCTTTAGTACATTTTTCTCGAGGGTAGAACTGTTTGCCTGCTTGTCTCAAAGCCCAACATGTTCACCTTAACATCTTAAAGAATGCACCATGGTAGCCTAGCTGTAGGGCAGTTGTAGATCGATTACCTACACATGTGAGGCCCCATGTTCAATCTCTGGTACTATAAAAATAAATGAACAAACAGACTCCCACAGAAGACTCAAGTCACTGAAAAGTATTTCACTGGGCAAAGGAGAATATGTTTAATTTGTTTGAGAAACTGAAGTCAGTTCCTTTATTGAAAGTATCAGCAGAGCTTTGAGAAGCTCATATGCAGTCCAAGAGTTTGGAAAAAGAAAGTCTAATACAGTTTTCCATAGACAGATCCATCCAGCCCATTAACAACCCTGGGAAATGGCACACAATGAACACCCAGGTGGCGGCAGCTCTCTGTTGCCCTCTTGTGGTAAGTTGCTTCACTTCGGTCCTGTTCAGGGTTTAAAAGCCGCCTTAGTTTTCCCGCCTCTGTTCAGGTCAACAGAGCTGTTTGCTTCTCCCATGCACAAACGGTTTCAAGGCCATATAATAGCACACAAGGATTCCTGGAAGGAAAACGGCAGGAACTGCTTGTGTAGAAATTACTTCTTGGCTGGATAGTTTCCTAGAATTCTTACTAGTTATAACTAAAGAAGCAGTTCTGTACTCGATCTTAAAAAGATAGTGCCGTTCCTCAGCCTGCGAGGTCAAGATGAATTGGATTCAAAGGACGCTTGAGGCTGAGTGGCTTTGCGCATGGCTCACTCTGATACCACCTGTTCACAGCCCAGCTTTGCTCGGCCATGGGAAAAGAGAACAGGGATAAGTGAGGAATCTCTAAGAGTATATTGTTGGAGCATGAAAAGTATCACCTGACTTCTACTTAAGCCCTAACACAGCCTGTTACCAAACTTAACGTTGCAATGTATCGGCGGTTTTTAACCAGTGACAGCCGAACGGGTTGGAAAAGATGAGGGCCGCTGTAACAGGGTGGAGCATAGGGATATGCAAGTAGGTAAACTGATGCATGTTGGAAATGGTGTGTGGGCTGGAGAGGGACAGGATGGTAGAGGCCAAATAGACAGCTGGCATTTGCTAATTAATACCGTCGTTGCGGAATAAGAAAAATAATTACTAGTGATTATTTTCAGATATACAACCGTAGAGATATAATTGTTTTCAACGTTGACTTTTACAGGATCGCATGCTCATTAACAACTTTTTTAAAGTGTCAAGCTCTGTTAATTTGGAAGCTGTTCATATTAATAAGTTTTATGGGTTTTGTAATGTAGCTAAGGAGTGCATGGCTTTAGCATTTGCAGTTACACAGGATGACGGCAGCTTCTTTACAGGGGTGACTGAAGAGGTTCAGAGGCTTCCAATGGCTTTAAAACCTTTTCCATATAATACGACAAATCTGAAAATACCCTTGAGATTATGGGGTTTCTTGGATGCTGCAGGAAGTATGAGAATTATAAATCCACGCGCGTGCATGCCCGTGTGGTGTGTGTGTGTGTGTGTTTACAGTCAAAGATTCTCAAGTGAGAGTCATCATTGCTTCTTCTTCTACCTTCAGTAAGAGTCAACGTGGAGGGAATAGTGACAATAATATCCCACGATCACCATTTTAATGAGGATCTGGCTTTTCAAGTGTCATACCTTTTCTGAGGCTTCCATTTTAATTCTGCAGCCTTAATGCCAAATGCAACCAAATGCAGTTGAGACAGTTTTGTAGGGAGTGAGGGTGGGGGTGGAATTGTTTATCTTTTCCCGTGTGTGCTACATCACTGAAATGAATGTCTGCCCACAGACATTGCTCCTGGGCTACTTCATATTAAATATATACAGAAACCAGAATCATGATTTTAAAACAACAGTGTTTGCCTATGATTTTCTTAAAATTTTATTTGGTAGCTAAAAATTATTTGTTTTGTGATCAAAGTCATGGAATGGTGAACATTCTGGGGTAAAGTGGATATGAGAGTAAAATTGGTAGTATAATTTGATCCTTGATAGTAAATTTTATTATTTAAAATTTAAACACCCTAAATAAGTATCTCTTTTATATCATTAGAGGAAATTGGAGCTCTGATGTCTGAGAGTGCACAGGCACAATGCAGGCAGCCCACAGCTCTTGGTTTAATTCATGTGTGATCAGCACACATCTTCCTTGAGAAAGGACTGTTTTGTAAAGGCCTCTTGACACCAGCCGGTCTAAGGTTTAAAGTGCAGCATTTCACATAGATTTATTTCCTGCCAATAGAGTTTAAAAGCAGACCCCATCTAAAGGATGATACCCCTCAGTTTGTTCCCTACATTTCTATAGAATGCCATTTTCCCATTTCCAAGGATTGGGCCATAAACTTTCATAGGTGGCGTGGAGGCCATGTGCTCCACAAGGACATGAGACTGAGTTAATTATCGACAAGAAACATTTCACCAAAACCTTCTGTGCTTAAACATGCCAAAAATTAACCGCCTGGGGTTAATCAGACTCTAGAAGTTTGAGGAACATTGGCTGCTAAGCTGTGTTGAACTGAACTGTCTTCTTGCTTCTGGCTGATCATCTCTCTACAGTCCTGTGAAGGTCGTAAAGACCTGGCATCGTGTAAACAGGGCTTCTTAAGAACATGAAGACATTAAAAAATAAAAGATACTCTCATCTAGGGACTGGAGCGTGGCTCAGTGGTTAAGAGCACTTGGTGCCCTTTTCTGGTTTCCCTAGACTTCTGCACACATGTGTGAGCGTGTGCGTGTGTGTGTGTGTGCGTGTGTGTGTGTGTGTGTGTGTGTGTGTGTGTGTGTGTGTGTGTGTGTGTGTGTGATTTCTCTGGTATCGAAGTGTTCTGTGGCAGAAGGGTTTTGAAAGAATCCTGCCCAGTCAGTTATTCGCATCTGACTATTTCAGTCAGCTTTTCTCCTTCATTGTTGACCTCTCAAGGATACCTGTGACATTTTCATTAAATCCAGTAACAAACAAATCTATGCAGTCAAGTCAAAAAAATCAAGAAAGCATCATTGTTTCATTTGGGAACAGTGGCTTGTTTCAAAGATAAGTATTTTTATCAACTAAATTGTCCAAAAGATAGTGTTTGAGTTGTAAAACGACTGCACAATTAATAGAAATAACATCTAAACAGCTTCACCTATTCTAATTTTTCAGAATACATTTAGATGCCTTGTGCTTTTGGGAGCTGGTACGTGTTCTAGATGCTTCTTTTTACCTTGTGACAACAGACAGCAACAGAACCAACAGAACCCAAAGCCTTCCACTTCCAAAGCTATTCATCCCAGAGTTTCTTTGTTATGTCCCCAGTGTAAATGGACCCAAAAAGCTTCTGCAGATAAACATTTGAAAGTGAGTTCTATATCATTCCTAAAATCTGGCGAGGGAAATTACCTCTTGAGGGACCCATCTCATTAAGTTGGCAGTTTTTATTAAGCTTTAATCAGCCTTTTCATTGTTGAAGAGCTCGTGTTCCCAAGAGGGGTAAGTTCAGACACCCAGAGCACGAAGCATAGATATATAATCTTCACAAAGGTCTAGCTGGTCTTAGACACTGGTTGGCTAATAACACAGAATTAAATAGCTCTGTCAGAATGGGATCTATCACAGACACCCACAAAAGTCACAGTGGGTGGCACACTCCAATCGACCGCACCAGGAGGGCAGTGCAGAGTTGGAACGGTTGTGAAGACTAAGCTTTGTATTTAATTAATCCTGAAAGTTTTAATTAGCAAACTGTCATACTAATTAATGTTCCTTAGATCAGGGGGAAAGGAGACCAACTTTGAGGTTGACTTTAATCTGCCCTTTTAAAAACAATGGTCCTCATTCAGGAGCGGGGGTTCAACCTCAATTTAATTCCTCGTCTCAAAGACCAATCATGCTGCCTACTAATTTTCAACCACAGACTGCTGTATACAGTTTCCTAAGTAAAAATCAACTAACTTAATAGTCACAGTCAGCCAGTGTAGTTTTAGAAGTAGTTGTTTTTGTCAGCCTACAGGAAGACACTGATGCCATCTTTCCAACACTGGGCTCTGTGCAGAGACTCAAAGGACATGTTTGCCCTCCATTTTAAGGTAAAAGACTTTCATGTTCTCGGTTTGCATTATTCTGGGTGTGTGCAACCGTATGTACTAAGAGTCATAAAAGCATTACAAGTCTATCCAATTGAGCATTAAATGTTGCCAGCATGTGCAGGGAGCTTATGGTATGGCTGAGCTCACACAGGAGCCTGAGCTCTGTGCTTCTTTTCCAAGCTAAGGGCATGTGTCAGCTCTGGGCCTTTCAACACAGAAGCGCCTGAGCCTTGGTACACAGCCTTGGAGCTGTAACCACATCACAGGCTGCCAGGAACAGTTTCCCCACCAAAGGTCCATTGTTTCTTTGTTGGAACCATCTAAATTAACACCATTGAGTTACCTCTGTGGAATCTTTGTTCAATGGACCTTGTGTCCACGTCGCCTTCTTCAGCTGTTAATCATGCCATAGCATGACTGAGGGCCAGGAACTTGTCTGCTGTCAACAAGGCCCAAGGTCCCATACCCAGCACCACAAAGAAGCAGTGGACTGTACTGGTGAAATCTTTCCTCTATGACAGTCTGCATGGGCTCTCCTGCAACTCTTCAGAGTGGTTAGCTGGTGATTTAGAGAAGCCACGGACGACAATGAGCTGGTGCTTGCCTGTAATCCAAGTTAAAAAAAACAAACAAACAAGGGGTTGGGGATTTAGCTCAGTGGTAGAGCACTTACCTAGGAAGCGCAAGGCCCTGGGTTCGGTCCCCAGCTCCGAAAAAAAGAACCAAAAACAAACAAACAAACAAACAAACAAAAAACAAAACAAAAACAAAAAAACCCAAAAACAAAAACAAACAAGTCAAACAATCCCAGATTATATTACTCATGGACTTCACAAAAACATATTGAAGAAAAGTAGTATTCTAAAACATTATACATGCTGATTACTGATAACCCTACATGCAAGCTAATTTCCATTGTCTAAATGAAAACTGCATGCAAAACTTTTTGGATACATAAATATAATATGTGGTAACAGAAGAAATAAATTCATCAATGATTACATGGACTGGTCAGTATGGATTTAGTTACATAGATTATATTAAATATAATGTTGATTTAGAAACATTTCTTCTTACTTCAAAAGCAGTTTTTATTTGTATTATGTATCCATAAGTATGTGGGCAGTACCCAAGGAGGCCAGAAGATTCCCCTGGTACTGAAGTTTTAGATGGATATGAACCACCATGTGCGTGCTGCAAACCAAACCTTGGCCTGCTGGAACAACAGCCAGATGCCCTGAGGCTTCTCTCCAGCTTTATTTAAGACTTCATGCTTTTGAAAGGTATCTTTTCACCGGAAACAACCAAAAGAAGGAACAAATGAACAAAACCCACTCCATTCTCCTCCACTGAGCATAACAAATTAAGTTAGCAAAAGAGTTGTTATTTTGTGTTTGTTTTTTTTATCACCAAAAAAACAAACAAACAAACCAAAACAGAAACGTTCTAAGCATCACAGAAAGTCCATGTTTCCCGCAGGCAAGGGTCGCTGGTCATAGAGGTGAAGGGCAGAGAAAGGATCTTAGAATTTCATTGCTGCAAATGTTTGGGGTTACACAGGGATGTTGAGCCAGACAGAACTTATGTCCTGAGTAGAGATGATTCTCCGACATGGACAGCAAGGAGGAGCAGACCTGGAAGGCTCGGTCATGACAGATGGGAACGAGACATCTCCAGGAGGTTCAGCATGGATGACTGAGTAAATTTTAAATCGACTGTTGAATGTAGAAATTAAAACAGTTGGTAAGCACCATTGGAAATATGGGTTAGATTTCAAATTCTGTGAGCACTGGGACCAGGTCTCTGTTATATACTGTGACAGATCCTATTTTCCTAGCCCCTACCACTACCTGAGGAGCCAGTAGGTGACTGCTACTTGGGAAGGGAAAGCCATATGGCCACTAGTAAGTTCCCCATTGTGGAATGGATGGTCAAAGGCCCATGGGTGTGTGGGAGCCTAATTGGACTCAGAGGGTTAACACTAATTATAAAAAGAGAGTATGGAATTGGGAGGTTAAAAACTTGGGAGGCCCTGCAGGTGTAGAAATCAGACATTTGCTATTCCTCTATTGAGAATTATCTGTTCTGATCTATGCCCCATTTTTAATTGGGTTATAGGCTTTTTGATATCTAGTTTCTTGAGTTTTTTAAAAAACTGTATTTTGGATATTAGGTTTCTATCAATGTTAGGTTGGTAAAAATCTTTCCCCATTATGTATGTAGAGTGTTGCTTTGTCCCAACGACAGTGCCCTTTGCCTCACAGAAGCTTTTCAATATCATGAGGTTCCGTTTATTAATTGTTGATCTTGGTGCCTGTGCTAATGGCGCTCTGTTTAGAAAGACCTTTTCCTGTGCCACTGAGTTCAAACCTGTTCCCCCACGTTCTCTTCTATTTGGTTCAGTGTGTCTGGTTTTATGTTGAGGTCTTTGATCCCTTTGGAGTTGAGTTCTGTGCTGGGTGATAAGTATGGATCTATTTGGATTCTCCTGCATGCAGCTGTTTGACCAGAGAATTTAGATGCTTTCTTTTCTCCATTGTATGTTTCTGGCTTGTTGATCAAGAAATAAGGTAATCATAGGTTTGTGGAATTATGTCTGGGTCTTCAATTTGAGTCTGCTGACCAACATGTTGGTTTTGTTTTTTTTGCCAACACCATGCTGTTTTTATTACTATAGCTTTATAGCACAACTTAGAATTGGGAATTGTGGTACCTCCAGCAGATTTTATCGTTCAGGATTGTTTTAGCCATTCTAGGCTTTTTTTCCCCTCAAGATCTGTGAGGAATTGTGTTGGAATTTTATAGGATTGCATTCAATTTATAGATTGCTTTTGGTAGGATGGCCATTTTTACCACACTAATCCTTTTAATCCAAGAGCATAGGTCTTTCTATCTTCTGATACCTTCTTCAATTTCCTTCTTCAAAGACTTGAAGTTTTTATCACACAAGTCTTTCACTTGCTTGGGTACTTACTCCAAGAGATTTTATATTATTTGAGGCTGTTGTGAAAGGTGTAGTTTCCCTGTTTTCTTTCTCAGTCCCTCTGTCATTTGTATATAGGGCTACTGAGTTTTGTGAGTTAATTTTAAATCCAGCTACTTTGTTGAACATGCCTATCTGTTGTAGGAGTTTCTTGGTGATATTTTTAGGATCACTTGCAGGTACTATCATAGCACCTGCAGATAAAGATACGTAGATGTCTTTCCTTACAATATGTATCCCCTTGGTCTTCTTCGGTTATTTTATTGCCTTGCCTAAGACTTGAAGTACTATACTGAATAGGCAAGAAGAGAGTAGACAATCTTTTCTTGTTCCTGATTTTAGTGGACTTGCTTTGAATTTGTCTCCATTTAAATTGTTATTGGCCCTGGGCTTGCAGTAAACTTCCCCGATTATGTTGAGGTTTGTAATTTGTATCCCTAATCTCTCAAGGGCTTTTATCAGGGAGGAGTGTTGGATTTTGCCAAAGACCCTTTCTGCAGCTAATGAAATGACTATGGTATTTTTTTCCTTTCAGTTTGTTTATATGGTAGATTTCACTGATGGGTTCTCATATATTGAACCATTGAGGCATCTCTTGATAGAGCCTACTTGGTTATGGTGGATGACCTATTTGTTATGTTCTTGTATCCAGTTTACAAGTATTTTATTGAGTATTTTTGCACTGATGTTTATGGGAGAAATTGGTCTGTAATTCTGTGTTGTACCTTTTTATAGTTTGGCTATCAGAGTAAGTGTGGCCTCAAAATGAATATGGCAATCTTCTGTTTCTGTTTTGTGGAATAATTGAGGAATATTGACATCATTTCTGCTTTGAAAGTCTGATAGAATTCTTTGCTAAATCTATTTGGCCCTGGGCCTTTTTTGGTTGGGAGACATTTAATGACTGCTTTCATTTTTCTAGGGGTTATAGGTCTATGTAGGTTACTTATCTGATATTGATTTAACTTTGATAAGTGGCACCTATCAAGAAAATTATCCATTTCTTCTAGATTTTCCAATTTTGTAGAAATACAGGTTTTAAAAGTGTTTTTGAATGATTGTATCTCCTCGATGTCTGTCGTTAGGTCCCCTTTTCGATTCTGATTTCGTTAACTTGGATATTCTCTCTCTTTGTGCGTCTTTTAGTCTATTTGGATAAGGGTTTGCCAATCTGATTGCTTTTCTCAAAGTTCCAACTCTTTTATTGATTCTTTATATGATTTTCTTTGTTTCTATTTTATTGACCTTAGCCCTGAGTTTGATCATTTTTTTGCCATCTACTTCTTTGGGGTAAGGTTTCTTCTTTTTCTTCTAGAGCTTTTAGGTGTTCTGTTAAGTTGCTAATGTGATATTTGTCCAGTTTTTTACATAAGCACTTGGTGCTGTGAACTTGCCTCTGAGAACGGCTATCATGTGTCCCATAAATGTGGGTATGTTGTGCATTCATTTTCATTCAATTATAGCAAGTCTTTAATTGGCTCATATTTTTTTCAGTAGAGAGTCGTTTAGTTTCCATGAGTTTGCAAGTTTTCTGTTGTTACTGTGGATAACAAGCTTTAATCCATGGTGGTCTGATAGAGTGCTGGGTAACTTCAATTTTCTTTTATATGTTGAGACTTGCTTTGTGCCCAAGTATGTGGTCAAATTTGAAGAAAGTTCCATGTGATGTGAGAAGAATGTATATTCTTTTGTATTTGAGTGAAATGTTCTATAGATGTCTGTCAGGCCCATTTGTTTTATAACATTTGTTAGCTCCAGTATTTCTCTGTTTTGTTTTTGACTGGACGATCTGTCTATTGGTGAGAGCGGGGTATTGAAGTCTCCCATTATCAGCATGTGATTTAAGCTATAGACATGTTTCTTTTATAAAAGTAGATACCCTTATATTTGGGACATAGGTGTTAAGAACGGATATGTCCTCTTGGTGGATTTTTCTTTAATGAGTATGTAGTGTCTTTCCACATCTCTTTTGATTAGTTTTGGTCTGACACCTATTTTTTTTTTCAGATTTTAAAATGGTAATACCAGCTTGCTTCGTGGTCCATTTGCTTGGAACATTTTTCCCATCCTTTTATCCTGATGTAATATCTGTCTTTGGTGTTAAGATATGTTTCTTGGATTTGGCAGAAGGATAAATCCTATTTTCATATCCATTCTATTAGTCTGTGTCTTTTTATTGCAGAGTTGAATCCATTGATGTTGAAAGGTATGAGTTACCAATGATTATTGATTCCTGTTATTTTGGTGTTGGTGGTGGTGGTGGTGGTGGTGGTGGTGGTGGTGGTGGTAGTGGTGTGTGTGTGTGTGTGTGTGTGTGTGTGTGTGTGTGTGTGTGTTACTTTTAATTTTGCTAAAGTGAGAATATTTATTCCTTGTGTTTTTATAGTTGTAGTTAACCCCTTTAGGGAGGAGTTTTCCTTCTAGCCCTTTCTATAGGGATAGATTTGTAGATACATATTGCTTACATTTGGTTTTATAGAATGTCTTATTTTCTCTATCAATGGTGATTGAAAATTTTGCTGGGTATAGTAGTGTGGTCTCTCAGAGTCTGCAGCACATCTCTCCAGGTCCAGGCCCAGAGGGCTTTTAGAGTCTCCATTGAGAAGTCAGGTCTATTGATTCTAATAGGTCTGCCTTTATATGTTACTTGGTCTTTTTCCCTTGCAGCTTTAGATACTTTTTCTTGTTCTTCCCATTCTGTATTTTGATTTTTATGTACTGAGGGGATTTTCTTTTCTGGTCCTATCTGATGTTCTGTAAGCTTCTTGTACCTTGATAGGCATCTCCTTCTTTAGGTTAGGAATTTTTTTCTTCTGTTTTGTTGAATTTTCTTCTATATTTTGTTGAAAATATTTTCTGGGCCTTTGACCTGGGTTTCTTCTCCTTTCTTCCATTCTTATTAGTCTTAGATCTGGTCTTTTCATAGTATCCCAGATTTTCTAGATGTCTTATGCTGAAAGCCAGCTCAGCATCTAGGTACTGAGGAAGGCAGGGAGTTAGCATTGGTGATTGGGGCCAAAAGCTGATGGCTTCTGTCAATTAATTCCTGCTGATAACAATAGGGAAATTATAAAAAGAAAGAAACTTAGTTACCTGAATTCTTTATTCTTGGACTCAGGTGCCTCTGGAAGATCATGTGAAAGGCTCTGAGTTCATTAACTTTTTCGTGAGCCAGAGAGCAAAGAAAAGAAAGTCAAGAACATACACGCACACACTGACAGGCCTGACCACCTGTTTCATCAATTTCAGAAGTACACATTTGTCCTTATATGCACACACACACACACACACACACACACACATATACATAATAAGGCACATATACATATATAC